>NC_056736.1:538131482-538211476 GCF_019279795.1 Protopterus annectens
CACATCTTTAATAATATTCACCATAATGCAAAATGAATCATTCTATGAATTTTCTATGTTTGTAACAGGAATATGTAATGTCTGTTCCTATTTATTCCCCCATCATTTTAGGCTTTGTCCAGATGTGATGCTCTGAGAGATTGTGAGGTAGGATCACAGCTCAGGAGCCTTACTCAGCCTGGGAAAGGACATCTCATATATGACAACCACAGGGGTGTTTGTCAAACAGTTGTGACTGTGCCACTGCTAGGCCAGTTAATGGGATGTTTTCCATATTCATGTTACCTGCGATTATGAGTATGGCACATGTTGCCTTGTAAAGCTAAGAGACCTTTAGAGGGCATGTGCATAGTAAAGTACTGTTGCAGACATGCTTGTTGAACTGCATGTGATATATTGAATTAATAACATTCAACTGTACAGTGTTCAGCTGGACAATAAGCACATTTGTGACTATCTGTAGTCACATACACATATACCTGTGTTATGTCAGCCAAACCATTGGCAGGTCTGTCAGCAATGACATTGTAACATAATAGCCTACTTATGACTGTTGGACATCTTCCAGGTTATCACAGTGATGTCAAACCCTACTGTGCATTCAATGTACTAATGTATGGTGCAGCTATATTAATACAGTATCAATACTGATGTCCCTTTTGGTACCCATTTATGTGTGCCATTGTCCAGATGTACTGCTGTAACAGGTTGAGAAGTATGATTGAGTAGAAAGACTGTAAATACAGTGTGCCATACTAACATACATCAGAAATGTATACCAGGTATCCCAGAACACATGTATGTATGCATATGTTTAGCTGGAAGGCACAAAACTAATCACATGGGTTGCAAGCATTCAGGTAGAGAGGTTGTGCGTGTCGCATATGTGCGTAATATCAGTGTCAGTGCATACAACAGACATAAATGTGTACAGCTACTGATTGTTTCATTGCCCTGACACTGTTACGGGTACTATAGTAGGCATGATTATCAGGTATTAATCAGAGAAGTGTCCACCTGTTGTGACCCTCTGTCCATGCCTACCACTACCAGCTATATCAACACCTATATACAGTGGATATCACAAGTGTACACACCCCTGTTTGAATGTCAGGTATGTGTGCTATATGACAATCAGATCACAGAAGATCATTTCATAATGTTTCTCATCTTGAATGTGACCCCTAACCTGTGCAGTTCTATTGAAATACAATCAAAGGTGTTTCTGGGAAGGGGAGCAACTATTGCCAAATGAAGATGTGTCATGATGTTAGAGTCCAGACCAAGATGGATGAATGGTGTAACCATTTCAAGAAGTGCATACACAACATATCAGTTTAAAGGTGTGCACACTCAGTCATCTGGCTTATTCTACTGAGTATGATTTCCATATGTTTTCACAGACCAGACTGTTATGTTTTCAATTGAATTGTACAGGCTATAGGTCACACTACAGGTGGGAATTGTTATGAAAGGAGGTACTGTGGTGTCATATTCCAATTGCACAAATACCAGGCAGTGTATCAGAGGTGAGTACCCTTTATATCCACTGTAGCTATATGGACACAGCAGTACCTGACCTGTATATCCAGCCTCAACCAAGGTAGAGTAATCCCCTTTGGTGGACAGCAGCAATACACAAACCACATAATAGGTTGCTACATTGGCTGTACAGGGACACATAGGTGCAGGCAACAACTTGGAAGCAAGTTCACCTATATCTCAGCCAGCACATAAGTCCACAGATGACTTACTGTAAGGCTGACTATGGCTATAAATCAGACATATCCAAACCCCCAAGGACAATTGCAACTGTGTCTCAATATGTGTCATAAGTCTCGGGAAACAACACAATTCAGCCTGTGCTGGGGGTAAAGAACACCTCATACACATATGCCGTGGATATAGGCAACCTGCATCACACTAGTTAGGTGGAAACATGTCCACCCTGTCCACCCCAGTTGTACAGGGGGATATGCACATCAACCACACTCCTTCCCTCAGCAATGCTGAGCATGTAGATATTGCCTGCTGATAGCAACAACAGCATATCTCCATGGGGCATAGTAACATCACTGTCTGACTCCTACATGAACTCAGGCATGTGCTCACAGCTGCACCACACACCACAGTCAAACACAGACCTGCCACCATCCACACACCATCCACATGGAAGATGCCCACTGTCAACACTCTACACAGAAATTAATGGAGAATAGAGGATTATGCAATCAAGTGTCCAACATTGGGGGGAATAAGATAGCTGAGGGACAGGTGTGTAATGCAAACTGCTATAGCCATGATAGCTTGGAGGGTTTTGGTTTGGTGTGGATTATTTTCAAGTAATAATATAAATGGCACATCATGAGTAAAATAAGGAATGGTACAATAAAAGTGACAAAATAAAATGGATAAAAGTACCGAAACTGACATAGCTACAGGTAAAATGCAAGTGAAAAACTTTAATATAAAAATAAAATGGAGTAAGCACTTTCATGGTATGCTACCACCGTTTCATCAAACTGATCACAAGAAGCTTCTAAAGCACTTAAATAAATGAATTAAATCAATCAATTAAGACAACAATAAGACCATCAATTTTCTTAAAGGAACCAAGACAGAAAATGTAAAAAAATGTAAAAAAAAAAATGTGTATATAGTATGAACATTCCTATAGTCAAGGAATGTTCAGACTATATACAAATTTTTTTTTTTACATTTTCTATCTTAGTTCCTTTAAGGAAATTGATGGTCTTATTGTTGTCTTAATTGACTGATTTAGTTCATTTGTTATTTAAGTGCTTTAGAAGTTTCTTGTGATCAGTCTGATAAAGCAGTGGTAGCATACCTTGAAAGTGCTTACTCTGTTTTATTGTTGATATTAAAGTTTTTTACTTGTATTTTTACCTGCAGCAGTCAGTACTTTTATCTGTTTTATTTGCAAGTAATAACCACTGTTGATGTGCATTTTAACAACTGTATGAGGTCCTGTGACCTTTTTCCTGTTTATTTCTTCCAGGTAATATGCAGAGTGCTTGCCTACTAGCATTCTCTGTTTGGGAAACTGACATCATCACCCAATATGTGATTGGACATTATGCCCTGTTATTTGGACAGAGAGCAGAAGATGTGTGGGACAGAACCACCCTGTGGAACAGTGTGGTCCACAGGGTAGATGATGCCGGCCTGCACAGCAGAACTTATGAGCATGTGAAGCATCGGCCACGACCTCATCTGCCATGCCCATCAATGGGCTGCTGCTGTAGCGAGGGGCTGGCTAGCCACAGGTGGGGGCCCAGCCATCCAGCCCCCACTGACAACCACCAAGGTGCCCCTCACCAAACTTGTGGCACATGCCCAATGCACAAACCATGACACTGAGGGAAGCATTGTGGAGGTGGGATGCACACACACACACACACACACACACACACACACACACACACACACACACACACACACACACACACACACACACAAACACTGGACAAGGAGCATGCAGGGTGCAGGTAAGGGCCCAGTGGGGATTAGTACACTACTGTAGCAGACATACATGTATCTGTATTGTATCAACATGCATGTGTCAGGTCCGATTGCAGTTATGGATGGGGTTTTCTAATGCACAGAGGTGCACATCTATGGTGAGGACAGGATATTGTGTATTATTGCAGTTAGTACTGTAGATGTGCATACATGCTGCATACATCCTGTACCAAGGCTACATGTGAGTCTGCTGACAATAACTCCTTCTCACAAGTACCTAGGACCCTCTGGTCTGCATATGTGACAGCAGCCTGAAGCTGGTGAGTATGACAGTGTTCTGTTGTTGCCTGGCAATACCCCAGGAATGTGAAGCACATGCAATTTACCATGCACACAACCATCAGTAATAGCTATATTGCTTTATGTAATAGCTATATTGCTTGTTGTGCATGTTCACTTGTGCTGGGGTTAACTGCATTGCATCACAGTGGTCACCACCAGGGCCTATATGACATGAATTCAATATCCCTATAGCATACCTCACAACTTGTCAGTGCCAAGACATCTGCATAGAGGCCAGCAAAATGGGCTGGACAAACTGCCTAAGGTGGCATCATACGTGACACATTAGTGGTATACAGTGAATATAAATTGTGTACACACCCCTCTTAAGATGCAAGGTGTTCCTGTCACATACTAATTAGTGCCACAATATGACAGTCCACACTTCTTCCAGCCTGTAATATGACCCATAACAGGAACAGTTGACCTGTAAAACTATGCATCTGGACTCATGTATTGCACCTACAAGGCTGGCCAACTGTGAGGATGGGAGATGTCATATCAGCATGATGTTTCAGTCAGGTATGATACCTCATGCTGCCATATGTGTCAGTACACTCACTGTGGCCTATTTGGCTATAGTATCACATACATGGGCATTGTTAAGCACACAGACCACTTCTGACCACGTATAAGTTGCAAACATATGAATATGCCAGACACATCTGAACAGAGGACTGTACAATGGTTTAAACTGCTGCATATGAGGCAGATGCTGTTACCACACTATATAAAGTAATGGCAGCAGGAGGTTGTCACCACCTGTGTATGGTATACACATCAAAATGGTATAAGCCACACAAGATATGATCCTCACACACACAAACAGTTGCCAGCATTAGGAGTAGAACTGCTGCCTATCTAGGTATTCCTCTAGGCATGCTATGCAGTTATCAGATGCACCATGAGCTTATGTATTTCCATTTCTTCTAAAGGTACATCTAAGGTGGATGACATCAACGGGACTACTAAAGTGGAATGAAGGGAAGTACACAGGTCAAAAATGGTATAAGCCAGACAGTACATGATTCACACATACACACACTTGCCAGTATTGGGATTAGAACTCCTGTCTATCTAGGTATGTCTACTATAGTGTTACACAGTTACTGCATGTGCTACAGAGCTTACTGAACTTTCACATGGCCAAAGCTGCTGGTAACTGCACAGCTGTGATAAAGTATTACAGGTGGCAGACAGTCTGCCTTCTGTTCCACCCATACAGCATGCTAGTTCTTCCTGTCTTGCACTTCAAATAGCATTATGGCTTGGCACTTCAGGTTATTGTATCAAGAAGTGTGGCACACCTGGGAGCTGTCAGCAGTACTCGTTCATCACAGATGTAGCCCACGTACTTACTAGTTATGTCCACCCCTCCTGGCATGTTTGCAGGGTGGTTATCTGTGCTTTCACCCATTAACCTGGAGCACTTGTCCATTCTGAGGCACTGTTGCAACTACCTCATGTACACAGACAACCCTCCCCTCTAAACTCCAAACACTCAGACCTGTGAGGGTTACCCATATATCACCCAATGTGGACATATGCACTCTCCAGCAAAGACTGGACTAGCAGGTCATGAGAATATTATCAACACCTGCACCACACCATGTGGAACATGTAGCTCACCATGACACCCACTTTGACAGCCATGACATGCAGTGAAGCGCCACACAGCCAACTTCCCAGAGGCACTCAATGGACATTTACCCAAACAGCACAAACCAGCAAGACAGACACCCACTCAGACACCACAACATGTCACAGGAAAAGGGACACATATATAACCTACACAGTGTGCCCCTCAATATAAGCTTCTAAGGCTAACAACCTTGCACAATACAGTGATCATGGGCAACTCAATACACACATATACTCACTAAGTTAAGTATGGAGCAGGTAGCCAAATATCTACCACATGCCAGCATCCAAAACATGACACAGCCAGTTATGGCACTCTACAACAACTACGAGTATCACGCTGTATTCATGTGGGTGTGAATGACTTGGGACACACTGCCCTGGACTACATAACAAGATACATGGTTGAACTCTCTGATTATGTGGTCCAGGCATGTGTGACAGTAGCCCTGGGCAGTGTACCACTATCACCCAGAATGATGCTGTGGTAGTATCAACAGATTGACTGCAACATTGGCTTATGTGTTATGTGTCATTCTCCTGGGATCCAGTACCTCTCTGCTTGGGATGACATGATTGACAGAGCTAAATGACTTGTCACAGATGTCCTAAATCTGTCACCACTGGGTTTCCAGGTACTGGCTAAGTGTCTTGCCACCCCTATGATGCCTTATTAGGCAGTGTTCCTAATTTTATTACCACCATAACAGCTACACATGTATGCAGTCTGAGGGTCATGCTGCTCAACAGTAGGCATCTAACTGTCAGGATGCAGTCACTAATAGCAGTCATTGGAGTGGAGGACACATGTCTGCTGTAATGGAGAGGTGGTTTACAGCAGCAGACAGCAGACCTGCAGTATCAGGCTATGTCGCATTCCACAGCTATCAGCCCCCAAACATGGACCATACCACACCTCCACAGGTGGTGTCTCCATACTCATTATGGCTAGGAACACCTCCAGACTAGTATCCAAGCATAATGCATTAGAGATACTTGTAGAACTGCCTTGGGGTAATAATGCAATCCAGACCATAGCCTGCTATGGGTCCACATTTATGTCCCCAGACTGACAATGCACATTCCTCAACACCCTGCCATCTATGATGGCCCAACGCAACACTCACATAGTATGAATCTTCAACTACCCCTCCATCACCTGGGGAAAGTGGCCAAGTGACAGTACAGTGGCCCAACACTTCCTGGGATTCATGATTTCCAATGCCCCAGACAGGATCATACTGATCCCCGGTAGAGGATGCAACAACCTTGACCTGTGTTGACTACTTAAATATGGGACTGTTGCTTATCCACAGATTTCAATCCCTGTATGGTGAGAGTCACACAGGCTGTAATCAACATAGAACTCAACATGTAAGCCACACCCCCCACAAAGGTAACCACCTTGCAAAACCTCTCCAAAGTTGACTTTGCAGCCATGAAAATGGGGTGGATGTCTTCACTGCACCCATGCCAATGGGAAATAGCTGTATGACTGTGGAATCATATATATAAGCACTGTACAAACAGGTACATGAATGCATTGTACTAGACAGAGCCAACCGAACTCAGACACTGTCCTCCAAACACTGGGAGACAATGTGATGGTTCCCTGCCATTACTAAAGTTTACACCGGAAGGAGGACACTGTTGCAGAGAAAGGTGGTTATCCATGACTGTTGAACTCTGTTATTAGCCTCAAACACAACTTTGGATCCCTCATGGAATCCCCTACAGGCATTTATGATGGCAGAGATGCAGCAGACACTGACGACAGTCACAACAGCCTTTGATAGTTACATCAGCAACCTCCACAGCATTAAAAACAAGTGCTGAAAGTTACTGCACAATGCTAATACCTATCCTGAGACAACAGATATTGGCCACAGTCTTGACAACACATTCAGTGCCAACTGTACCTCCCCCCCACAAGGGAAGTGCTGAGAGAATGTGTTCTCACATGCTGTATCCTATTTCCGTTCTAGGCATCTGTGTGTCACCAGGATGTGGCCCTGCAGCAAGACCAAGGAGTATGGCAGTGTGGTAACACATCCACCATGTCGTAGGCAGGGTACAGTATGTGCACGGAAATCCCCGGTCTGTAATACAGTGATTGCATATGCCTCACAGATTATAGAGCTGAGGGTTGTACATAGGTATATGTTGATTTACAACATCTGTTGTAAAATGGAGAATGGTACATGTTGTGGTTTGGACACACCTCCAATTGCTAATAACCACAGCCACAGGGAATATTTATCAACCAAACACACTGAGATTACTATTTACACACCCACACGCACACACACACACACACACACACACACACACACACACACACACACACACACACACACACACACACACACACACACACACACACTTGCCAGTACTGAGATCCATAGGTTCATTAGTTCATAGGTGTGTAGTAGGTGAATGGGCCTGAAGGCTCTACAAGGCTAGCCCAAGGGAATACCCTGGCATCAGGCCACATGAAAATAGTCTTCAGTGTGGCTCAGGAGTATAGTCACTGGAGTGGTCCCCAGGGGTGGGTATTGTAATCCCCATTCACTCATCCAAATTTCTATTGTGCGCAGACAGTGATGTGCAATGCTTCATATGTATGTGATTTATATTCCATAACATGGATAGTGTCTGGGTTGTGCACATGTTCCACATGCATGTTCTTTGAAATGTGGAAGTGTGCTTAAGGTCTATGGGGCATGTTGTGTGGACAGACTGGTATCTTTAGAAGTAGCATTCCTAACCTCGTTTGTTGATACCTTGTATGTAACTGAGGAAGTGATGGCACCTACATAGACAGTATGATATGGGGATTCATTGGAGTTATTGGTGTCTGTCCATACAGGGCATGTGTATAAGGCATGGTATTCCCTTTGTGGGGTAGGTTTGCAGACTCTACAGTTGTTGCAGGTGTCCAGTGGGGAACATGGCAAAAGGGCCACTGTATACATTGATTGGGATACTGAGAGGATGGAACAGGGTGCCATGTCCTTTTACTTGCTGGATAACACACAATCAGGAGATGTAACACATCAAAGTACTTTCTGATGTCAGTGGCACTGTTGTGGTCAACAGGTATGGAGTCCACAGCAATCACACCATGGGTACTATCTATGAGGCGATTTTCAGGAGAACTACAGTATAGTGGTTGCTGCCTAGCCAAGTGTGCTTGTGTATGATCCGTGGGTGGAGAGTGGTCTCTGAGTATTAGAAGGGTTGCCTATAATGTTCACTAATCCATACTGTCACATAGTCATTGCACATGGTACAAGACATTTAGGGCTGTGGATTGTCTGCACCAACCTCTATGGTGTTTGACAACTGTTGGCCTTGTAGTGTGGACATTGGGACATATACTAGGTCCTCAATATAATAATTTAGCAAAACCCAACCCCCAGTGGATCCTGCTATTATGCAATCACACCAACACCCACTTATCAGTACTGAGTTTCGAACCCCTACCTAGCGATATATTGCTACTCTAGTGTTCCGCGTTTATTGCATGCACCACAGAGCTTATAGGATGGATGTTGTCCCAAGGTACTTCTAAAGTGAGGAACATCACCAGCCCTTGTAAATACTGGGAATGGGTGATGTAGTGGGTGAGAGATTTCACAAAATATTTTACCACACACACACACACACACACACATTTATATTTGCCAGGAGTGAGTTTCAAACCTCTATCTAACTACATTTTTGGACTATTATGTAATACATTTACTACACATACCACTGACCTTACATGGTTTAGGGTTTCCAACAGGTACTTCTAAAATGAATGATATCTGCAGGACTGCTAAAGTCAGGCACTGAGAATTGTACTGGGGACAAAATCTTAAGGTACAGACATATATATATGTAGACACACACAATCACTTTCCAGGAATGAGATTCAAACCCCAGTCTATGTAGGTATTGCTACTATATTACTCCACATTTATCACATGAACCACAGAGATTACAGGTAGAACATTGTCCAAACATACCACTACGGTGAATGACATCAGCAGCAGTGCTAAAGGAGCGGTAAGGGAAGTGTAGTAAGTGTGAATGACCACAAAATCAGGTGTCTACAAAGACACCCACACTCTCTAACAGTTGCCAGGACCAGGATTAGAACTCCTACCTAATAGTTTGCTACACTATAGTATTATATAGTTATCACAAGCACCACCAAGCTTATACATTAAAGTGTTGTCCAAACGTATTGTTGAAGGTGAGTGACATCAGCAGCAGTGCTGAAGGAAGGGTAAAGGAAGTTTAGTGTGTGAATGGCCTCAACCACATTCATCTAGAAACACACACACTCACACACAACTTAACATTTGACAGGACTGAGATTACAACTCCTACATGGATATTTATTTGGACTGTAGTGTTATACAGTTATCACGAGTACCACTGAGACTATAGGGCTGGGGGCTAACTAAAGGTATTTCTACAGTGAATGACATCAGCACATCATGTGATATAGGCCAATGGAATGTGTACTGGGTGGGAAAGGCCTCATAATGGGATTCTCTCTGCCGTTGTCTGTCTTTCTTTTCCCCACGTCTGTGTGTGTGTGTATGTTTGACATATTATATTATGTTGGCCTTAGATATGTGTGAGTATTCCTATCCAATGTGTGAGTGTGAAGTATCAATGGTGTGCAATTTGGTGTGTGTGCACAGACAGCTGCGAATAACCGATATCTGCAGTCCACTTTGTTGTGAGACATGGGATTCATTTCTCTAAGTGTAGGGGCATGCCCAGTTTGACCCTCTATATTGAGTGTGTGCATCCATTTCAGGGAGGGTTGGACTCGAGTTCAGGGTTTTGTGTGCTACAGCTACACCTAGCAAACTGTTTCTGCAGGATATCTGTAGATAGGTTGCCAATACGAAGACACAATGGGCATAACATACGGGGGGCACTGTAAATATTGCTGTCTGTGCTGCTTGTGTGACATGTTTGGCCTTGACATATGCACTGTTTTACACTGTGATGTATCATGTCATTAACTACTGACAGTTATCATTCTTTGCTCACAGTTATTTACCAGGGAAATACGGGATGAAGGAAGCTGAGACCAATATTCTGTGGCATATAGACTACACATTATGGCACACACCTGCCATTGTGGAGGGGTAGCTACAGACAATAGACTGCTGGTTCTGTGTAAATGGTCCAGCACCTTGCTAGTATGCTTGCTGGGGATCCCCTCCTTGTGCTTTTCTCAACTGCACAGAATAGCCATATCCTGCTGGGGCCATACCTCTCAGCTGTACAGATACACCCAGGTTATCCAGAGGCAGGACTCATATATCTGGTCAGTTTGCCTTCACATTGTGGTTTACAAGCTGTTTTGTGGCAATTTATTCATGGGTTTGCAGTCAGGGAGTAGTATGGGAGGACATTAGAGTTTCAGACTTCACACACTCCATGACATCCGGCTTCTACACCCCCCTCTGTTATTCTCTCCTCTTCCTAACATTATGTAAGCAATATCTCAGAGGTATCCCTATAGTTGGGCCTTTATCCCAGTAGTATTTATGGCCTGGTCCACAGTCCTTGCATTAAGACATGGGGATGCATGCTAGTGGCATTTGTCAACATGGCCTTGCATTTATTTTCTGTTTACTGTGTTAGATTGTTAGTTTGGACCCCTCTGACATTCTGTACATTGGCACTATGGGTGAGGCATGGGCCTTTGCCAGAGGACTGTAGGCCATTTGAGAGTGCTGCAGGTCATCTGTTACTGCATTTCTATGTGGGATTGTGTGTGGGGGGGTGCACACCTGCAGATTCTAAACATTTGCAATGACTGTACTAGTATTTCGGTTACTCTGTTGGCTTCTATTTCATATTGTATTGTGACCTATCATGCAGAAAGGAGGCATATCAGTAAAGTACACATGTTAGATCGCAATGGCATAAATTTCAGTTTCAGACTTTTTACCCTTCAGAACTAGAATGCAACTGCCAGACCTGTTGTAGTATGTCTGTGTAGGCCTGGTGGGGGGCTGTTCACCATTGCCATCATTTGGGGGCCTTAGCCCGGCCTTTCATCATAGTCATCTACACTTGTCCTGCTGGGTGAGGCTGGTGATGGGTATGTGAGCCTTACTGACATTCATGTGTGTGACCTATTGACACCCACAGTTATTTAGGCCATCACATGTACTGCGGTGGGGGTTGTCACCTTCTGTAGTGTTGCCTAGTATGTTAACAACAATATTTGCTGTGAAATTCCTGCTGTCCCATATAGCTGTCTGCTGCTATCCCATTCATCCACCCAATTCCCTTGCATGCTTACATCCATATCGTACATACAAGTATGAGAACATACTACTCCATTCAGTAATTGATAGGAAGGGTGATTTACCTTGTTGCTGGGTCAGTATTGAGGATGGTGCTGGAGGGCTGACTATGTCGGATGCACGTAGTACACTCCGTATACATGGTAAAGCACAGGTAGTGTCATGTTTGACATCCCTTTTACTGTATGTGCGAGTCGGAGAGAGGTATCAGTCCCTGGGTCCCTACAGTGTCAGTGTGTGTGCTATGTGTTGCCTCTTTGCTAAGGCCTGGGCATACTGGGCACACCTACTTCTGCCTACAGGGGCAGGCTCAGGATGTTCATCCTCCGAATCCCTCTGTGCCTCTGCTGGCCTTGGCAATGGTGGGGAGCTGTGTGGCCCTGCCCTGTGCTGTTCCTGCTGCAGCTGTTTCTGCAGGATCATATTGTGTAGCATGGCACATACTATGAACATTTCTGTACATATAGCTGGAGAGTACTGCAAGGGTCCACTGAATATGTCAAGGCAGCGGAACCGTGACTTGAGCATCCCAAACACACGCTCTACAATTATCCTGGTTTGTGCATGTGCCTAAATATGGTGTTCTTGTTCGGGTGCGTTTGCATTTCTGATTGGTATTATCAGCCACGGCTCCAGTGCATAGCTAGCATCCCCCACTAGATGGCATATGGGATGTCCCCACTGGCAAATGCCTGACACAGCTGTGAGCAATGCCAGATGTGGGAGTCGTGATAGCTTCCAGGGCTGCCAGCACACACATTCTTGATAATGCCTTGGGCATCACACATGACCTGGCAGTTGATGGAGGAGAAGCCCTTGTGGTTTAAGTAGACCCTACCCTGCTCACTGGGTGGTGCTTTGATGTGGATGTGCATGCAGTCTATAGTACCAACTACCTCTGGATATTCTGCTATACAGTGGACGAGACGGATACTTCTGGTCAACACCTCACAGGTAGTGGGAAAATAAACGTGCTCATTGGCATGTAGTGTCATGGCATCCAGGAACTGGTGGAGTACCTTGGATGCTGATGCCTGTGAGACCCCCATGATATCCCCAGTTGATCTTTGGAAGGTACCTGTGGCTAGTATTCTTAAGCCTACACATACCTTGGTATCCACTGGGATGGGTTCCCCTCTATTAGTTCTGTGTGTGAGGCATGGCCGGTACAGCTCAACGATTTGCTGTAGAATGTCCCCGTCCACCCTATAGTGCTCCACTGTCTCCAGCTCATGTAGGCCCTGGTAGATTACCCTAGGTCTGTACACTCTAGTTTTGCCAGTTAAAAATCCCCCTTCTGTGTACACTGCTGGTGTAGAGTTTGTGGGAAAAAACAGTCTGTAGGGTGTTTGCATAGTTTATAGTAGTGTGCTGGGCTGCTGCATGTGTAATTGGTTGATTCTAATACATTCCACCTGCTAGCTATGCTAGTTCTCCTTGATTGCCTTCCTACTGCTGTTTCCCCTTCTTAGTTCCTTCCTATTTAAGCCATGAGGTGCACCATGCATACCCAGTGCTGAAATGTAAACAGTGCTGCCATTTCCTCTTTGTTTTTCTTTTTTTTTTTTTTGTTTAAAACCCGGTGCGCAGTCCGCACACCCATTTAGGCTATGTACACACTGTTTAGGCACATCTGACACACCCTCTTCCTTAGGTGTGCTTAGCTAAGGGCATACAAAGGCCATAGAGCTCCAATGAGCTTACAGCAAGCATGACACACCCCCTTATGAAGTCATTCAGCTCTTACACTTGCACTGTTGTGCTGCTGTACCTACACGGTTAGGTACAAGCTGAAACTTTGAAGAAATTTGTGATTCAGTGTAACTCCCCTCATTTGCATATACCAGTGTGTAGGTCATTAGTTACTGCACTAAAACGGACCCTTTCCCCTTGACAACCAGTGCTCCCTGGTATTGTTTACATTCAGCATGCCACTGACTATAATGGCAAAAAGCAGAATTAACTTAAAATTGACTTTTCTCATTTTATTTATTTTCGGCATGATCCCGTTTGCACACCGCTGCCCAAAGCTTAAACGGCCGAGATCGGCCAAAAAAAAAAGTTTAATTTAAAAAAAAGTAAACTGTTTTTAATGCCAATGACCTGATATTTGTCCATTGGCATGTGTATTAAACATAATACATGCTTTTACATGAGCTGTCATGTCTCCATTTTGTCAGATGTAGAAATGTATTCGGTTACTATAGAGTCCGTGCAGGTTGGTGAATCGCAAAATCACCTCATTTGCATGGTTTTCACCAGCAAATGAGGTGACTTGCATATTTGCCGGTTTTCTGTGCTAGAACAGTGTAGGGCTGCTTGTGCACGTGAAAATGTCACTTTCCTGGATCGCTTGGTAGCCATTTTCCATGCAGGAGCTCCTACACTGTTTCTGTATGTAAAATACAGCTTGCTGAATCCCGGGTTATATCTTGTGTCAATGAGATGAAGACCTTAACCATTATTCTAAACCAACACCTATTGCAGGACTGTTGAAATCAGCTTTCTTGGGACTTTGTCATATACTGTCTACAAGTCTAGGAATACCCAGTTGGTAGATATTTCTCATCTCTGCCTTCTTCTCAACCCTCTGTCTCACTGAAGGCACCAGATCAGTTGTGCTGCATCCAGGCCCTGAGACTTCAGCACCCCATGAAAAAAAGAGGAAACAAGTGGATTTAATGAAGAATAGCAGCATCTAAGAACAGTGTACCCAGCAGCTACAGGTGCCACTGTGGGCCAATGGTATCACACTGAGCTATAGGCATGAATTACAATCCCACAGAAACACAGCTTTAGGCATAAAACAGTTAAAAAACTGAGTAATGCCACAATTTGTATAACAAGCACATTCTGACTGCATCAACTAAAGTCAGCAACAGAAAATGTATATATTTGTGTTACTGGTGTGTAAATTGCAAATGTGTAAACACTACTAACATGTTCACTCTCCCTATAACAGATAGAATGCATGCTTGATTTATACTTTATAACAGATAGAATTCATGCATTTGATTTATACCTTATAACAGACAGAATGCATGCATTTGATTTATACCTTATAACAGATAGAATTCAGGCATTTGATTTATACCTTGTAACAGACAGAATGCATGCATTTGATTTATACTTTATAACAGACAGAATGCATGCATTTGATTTATACCTTATAACAGATAGAATTCATGCATTTGATTTATACCTTATAACAGATAGAATGCATGCATTTGATTTATACCTTATAACAGACAGAATGCATGCATTTGATTTATAACTTATAACAGACCGAATGCAATCATTTGATTTATACCTTATAACAGAATTCATGCATTTGATTTATACCTTATAACAGACAGAATGCATGCATTTGATTTATACCTTATAACAGACAGAATGCATGCATTTGATTTATACCTTATAACAGAATGCATACATTTGATTTATACCTTATAACAGACAGAATGCATGCATTTGACTTATACCTTATAACAGATAGAATGCATGCATTTGATTTATACCTTATAACAGACAGAATGCATGCATTTGATTTATACCTTATAACATAGAATGCATGCATTTGATTTATACCTTATAACAGACAGAATGCATGCATTTGATTTATGCCTTATAACATAGAATGTATGCATTTGATTTATACCTTATAACACATAGAATGCATGCATTTGATTTATACCTTATAACAGACAGAATGCATGCATTTGATTTATGCCTTATAACATAGAATGTGTGCATTTGATTTATACCTTATAACAGATAGAATGCATGCATTTGACTTATACCTTATAACGTAGAATGCATGCATTTGATTTATACCTTATAACAGACAAAATCCATGCATTTGATTTATGCCTTATAACATAGAATGCATGCATTTGATTTATACCTTATAACACATAGAATGCATGCATTTGATTTATACCTTATAACAGATAGAATGCATGCATTTGACTTATACCTTATAACAGAATGCATGCATTTGATTTATGCCTTATAACATAGAATGCATGCATTTGATTTATATGCTGATTGTGGCAGCACAAATTTAGTGTATCCTGCCACATGTATTGCTTATAATGTTTGATATGCAGAGAAAACTAACACGATGTTGACAAAAAAATCTCAGTTTGTCTGAAATCAGATGTAAAGTCAGTACCAATGCTCTCTGTAAGCATAATTTAAACAATATTGGCCATTCCTTTCAATTTATGATCCAGCAATTGGTGTTTTTTTAGTCCCATGGGTAGAGACTTTTTTTAGAAACAGAACCACCAGAGTATAAACAGATTACTCACATTGCTGGTCTTAAAACTCCATGGTTAAATGCAGGATATTTATCAATACCAGTTTTAAAGACAAACTGCTAAGAAAAAGTCTTTTTTATATTTGATTTATGTTTCATTGGTTTTATCAATAGTAATCTTCCTGTCAGGTATGGATTTAGCTGGTTTTGTTTATTTTTTTTGTTGTTCATTACACAGCACAGAAAGTACTGCAAACTTTTCTAGGCTGAACATTATAAGTAACATATTTATGTGGCTATAAATAGCAGAAACTAACAATATCCATTGCCAGCAATATTTACAATTTTGAAAACTGTTTTTTTTTTCTTGTAAAATTATTTTCAATCTGCTGCCTCCTAAACCCTTGCCAGTAATTAAGTTAGTTAACCTCAAGACTCCAGGTTTCATGCATGAGTCCACAAAATGAACAAACAAATAATTCACCTCTGTGCCAGTTTCTACATTCCCTGGGTCAGATTGCAATGCCTCTGTATAACTGAATGAAGTTATTTTTATTTTTTATTTATTTATTTTTATTTATCATTTGTTGACCGGGAAAGTCCGACTAGGTTCCACAGAGCCTGTTTTCAGCGGAGGCCCGGGGAGAAATGCTCCAGATGCATGTCTTTAGAATGTGGGAGGAAACCGGAGTACCCGGAGGAAACCCACGCGAACACAGGGAGTGGGTATTAGTCCATATCACACTGTTTCTGCTGTGGCACTTAGCTGACTGCATCTCTATACAGATGCCAGATTATGTGTTTGAAAAATATACACTGAAATAGAAAAAGCTGAAAAGTAAGTTATAGTTGTTTGTACAATTAACCCTATCAGCTCATTGAGTAGATGTTTTTATATTTCTGATGGCATACAAAATAGAGTATATGTGATCACGGTACTGACAAGTGTACAAGTCATGAATGGAATTGTCTGTCTGTCTATAGGCATGTAATGTGAAGTGCATTGTGTATTGTGCAACAATGTACTGCTGTATGGGATGTTATACTATGCAGACAATGTTCCGGGCAATGGAGAGCCATCAGAAATGCAGGGTACACAACTCCATACTCTGTAAACCAAACCATTTCAGTGCACAGTTAAGTCTTTAGCTAAGGGATTACACTGACTAAAAAAGCCAAGTGTGTTGTGTACCCTGGACACCTGTGACACTACCTGGAATGTGTCAGTACAAAGCAATGGCACACAGCAATGCTGACAATGGACATACTGGTGCACTGCTGCCGGACGTGTGGTCATTTACCTGCATGATAGGGCAAATACTGCAACATATTGTTTGTCCCCCAGGTACATAGAGCAGATAATACCAGATGCATTTGTCCATGCCATGAACCATGGAGGATGAGGAAGGGGATAACACAGCGCATATGCTTACCTGTAGTATCACACATACACACATGCATGCATGCACATATTAATGCATGTGTATGTGTGTTTTTGTGCAGCTATGTACAAACCACACAATGAGAGTTGTATGCACTGCAACATGGGTTTTCTGGTCTAGTATACAGGCATTCACAGCACAGATTAAAAAAAATCTAAAATGGGCTGGCCTTGTTATTGATCTCTGCATACCATTCCACATTTCCTTACTGTATGGGCTTTGTTTTCACTTACTGATATCATATACCTGCATCATTGGAGATTCCTACTGGACTGAGCTAAAATAAGTATGATCTATGCTAACTTGGCACAACTACATAGGTGTTGCACACTGGTAACCATAGCAGCAGTTAACAGTGGATATTTAGTGGCTTGTTGTGATTTCTTTGTACAGTGCGTGTGTGTGTGTGTGTGTGTGTGTGTGTGTGTGTGTGTGTGTGTGTGTATGTGTGTGTGTGTGCATGTGTATGTGTGTTTGTATATGTGTGTACATTATAAGTGAAACTTGTGCATGGACTCGTACTAGCAAAACATGTATTGCTTCCGTAACTTTGTTGCATTGGCGGTAGTATGCTTGCTGTGTGAACTGCAGACCTTTATAACTGCACCATAACAGTTTCATACTACACCACTGATACACAGTATTAATCTTTGTGAAATGCACAGGCTGATATTCTTGCTGGGTTGCCATTTGCATCTGCTTGTTTACTGTGCAGAAAGTATGGCTGCACCGAAGACTAAATCTCTGACTTGTTAATGAGCTGCTTCCTGTGCCAAAAGTACAGGGCTTGAATATGATGTGAGATTGGCATAATGTTAAGGTTTTCATCTCATAGACACAGGGTACAGGGTTTGATTCCGATCTTGGGTTACTGACTAGGCTTAAAAAGCGGCCCTTCAGGGCAGTTAGCCTAGTATTCTTATGAACCTAAGATCCTTTCTGCAACCCAAATATACACTTATTTATTAATGGCACATAGGCAGTGACAATACATATTTTATGGAAAAAATGTCTTCAACAGTGTATATCAAATCTATGAGTCCTGCATAGTAACAGTCTGTGACACCAAACAGAGAAATGTGGAGGGAGATAATATATCATTTGCATACTGCAAACCACTCAAATGCAAGCAGCATTATAATGTTAAATGCTACTCTAGCTGCATCATGTTGCATGCATAATGTTTTTCTAATTGGAGTGTATCAGTGATTCTTTTTTGTTAAGTGATAAGCTTAAAATGAATTTTTTTTTTCTTCAAGCATTTTCAGTTCCTGTTCTCTTTGCACATTTTGCATGTCTTCATTACCTATTTTAATGGTGGATCTTATGTACTTTCCAAGATTGCAATTCCCTGAACAAAGTTTTTTTTCCCATAGAATGATCACTCTCTTTGAGTTGGAGTAACCTCAGAATATTGATGTGTAAGTAAGGCAGAACAAGGGGGCAAGAACACACAAACAGGATTATTTATATTTTTATATTTGTTTACCAGAGTAGTGCACTGGTCTCAATGGACCATTTGCAAGCACAGTCCAGGGATTGTAGGAGTCTTACCACACTAAAAAAATATTTTCACATTGTGCTTCTTTCTTGCATGGAAATCCATTGAGCATTCTTGAGTAATGACTTTCCTGTTTGTATGAATAAACAGATGAATTTAGAGTTTATATGTTTTGATCATGTATTAATAGGTTGCTCCTACAGCTCAGGGTTTTAGAGCCCTATACTTTATATTTCTGAGTAATTAATGTCTTGCATAGAAGATGGCATTTCAGAGGCAGTAAAACATTCACATGGTCTATGAAGGTTTAGCTCGGCATGATACACCACTATTTGCCATTGCCTACAAAGTGCATACATTGCAAAATCCTTTACTTAATTAGCAATATGTTTCAATAGCTAATGAGAATGCAGGCTTATAAACCTTTAATATTTATTATTACATGATGCACTTGTATAAAGCACAGTTCCTGATGTGAATTGTATGTTAGGAGTAATCAAAAAATCTTAACTATAAAAATGACTCATGTCATTTACTTGCAACTACATGTTCCTTAAAGTTAAAACAAGTGTATCACATGCCTATGTACCAAAACCCATGCTCCAACCAAACATGGTTAGAACTCATGATTTTAAGCAGGAGTACTCAAATGATTAGCAGGTGGGTTCCCAGGACTCTAAAATGCACATGCAATAGTGGGCATCAGCCCCATTTTTACCATTTCCACATGGGATTGGGGAATTGAGTTAACCTTCACTACCTCTCTCCTGATTTGCAGCTACGCTGTAACCTTTTTTGACAGTCATACCTGACTGTCGCAGGTCTTCACTCATGCAATTCACCCATCTTTTTGTCTGAATTGTATGTCTCCTCTTGTGTTCTTCCTGTCTCTCCCCAATCTTATTTGTCAATCATCTATTGTTTTCCAGCACATGTGCCTGAACCACCATAATATGGTTGTCTTACTGTGTAACTGGGGCTGCTCTGGCTTCTGCTCATAGGTTCTCATTTCCTACATTGTACATCCTTCCACCTGTCTCAGGCATTTCATCTCCATTACCTTGAGCTTCCTCATCTGCTCTATCTTCACTGCCCAGGTTTCTGTACCGTACAGTGTTGATAGCTGTTGTTTAAATATAAAATAGTTTCCCCTACTCTATTTTGCATTGTTTTATTTTGTTTATACTTGCTATGTGTTGTTTTGTTATAGTATACATGACAAACTAATTGTCCCAGCACAAATGTTCCGCTAAAATTCCTTTGTGTTATCACAATATGGTGAAATGTAGGAGTCTAAGCGAATGTATAACCACATGTATTAAGTTTAGATAACACAGAAATATAGAAGTTTAACAAAAATCACAATATTTCCAAAGTATGGGAGCCTAATAATTTAATGTATAGCTAAGAGTAATTTTCTGTTCTTCCTGCGTGATTAGAAGTATCAGAGGTTAATGCTGTTTTTCCTAAGTAAATATACAAGAAATTTCATGTTTTTTTCCAGCAAACTTCTATAAAAAGAGCTTCACTGAAGTCCAGCCACCAGTCACACTTCCAGCCCACTGGTCTCCTACCAGAAGAGAAGATGTGCCTAGCCAAGTATGCTGGTAAAGTAACTCCTTGAATAAGCAGTGAGGTGAAAGGCTTACAGTGTCCTGCTGGAGTCCAGATTCTGTTAAATAGCTCTGGGTCTATGTTGACTGACAGTATAAATAAACAGTTAAAAAGAAAAAAAAAACTTTTGAGTTATTTCTTTTTAATACAACTTATATATCACCAGTTCTATCAGTGGCAAGCCAGCTAGTTAAAAAGGAGTATGTGATTGCATTGCTACTCAAAGAAACCTACTGTTCCAGGTTTGGAAAATGACAGAAAAATCTCAGCACTGAGTATATGGAGCCAAAAAAGTCCTCCAAAAAGCAGTTCTCCAGGGTGAACAAATTGGTGGTGACTGGAGGAGACAGAAGTATACAGAAGACTCTCCTTCAGTTCTTCACTGAACTGGCCACTCAGTGACAAAGTCAAGTGGCTAAGTATAAATACTGTTTAGAACTGTTTTTGCAATTATACTCTGCAGATGCATTTACCAAAGATATAGACTGGCTATATGAAAGTTTTAACCAATGTGATAAATTTATCTTTTCTAAGCAAAATGCAAAAAAAAAAAAAAGAAAAAAAAAGAAAAACTATTGTGTGTAAAGGTTTGTTAGAATAGCTTCATTAGATGCTGCATCAACCTACAGTTCCACCATCCCTCACTGAAATGGTCCCTGTAGATGCCATCACACAGCAAGGTAGTTGGGTAGTTTGAGAGACATCAAAATGTGCCTCTTGTACCAAAATGTGCCACTTGAACCAGCTCCTGTTGTTAAGCAAATGCAAAAATACAGTTAGCAGATTCTGGGACATGTCCGCACCAAGAGAAGAGCTGGAAGCAGTGCTGTGTATATTACAAATGACAAAGGAAAAAGATGGGAGACAAACATCATCAGTAACAGCTTGTATGTAGTGACACCTCTTACCATAGATTGAGCAGTTTGGAATAGAAGAGGTTTTCGGATTCTTGAGTTGAGACAACAGCATCCCTTCAAACGGAGTGTGTGTGTCAGATAAGATTTATGTGTTTGAGACTGAGAGAGGTCAAAATCTTCCATCTGTACCAGCTCCTCTAGTTAAGCAAATGCTAATATGCAGTCACCAGATTCTGGGACACATGTCAGCAGAAAGCTATGGCCAATAGTAAAACATGAATACTGGCATCCAGATTTTGAAAAAATTATACAAGAACATAGCAGAGAAATGTATTGTGTGTTTAGAGACAAATCCAACCTGTAAAAAACAATTAGAGAGAGCTCTAGTATTAGAGGGACCTTGATACAGTGTACAGATAGACTATGCAGGACCATTGCCACCTGCAAAAAGAGACTATAGATATTTGCTGGTTGCTGTGGATACATTTTCAAAATGGGTTGAATTGATACCAACCAAAAATTGTACTGCAAAAAATGCAGTGTCAGTATTTTGGATACATATTTTCACACTGGGTTTGACCTCAGATAATAGAATCAGATAATGGTCCACATTTATCAGTAAAGTTGTGAAAGAAATGGGCAATCTGCTGGGGATCCAGCAGAGATTTAATATGACATATCATCCTCAGTCAAATGGAATTGTAGAAAGAATGAACAGAACTTTTAAATAAATGTTAAAAAAGGCCTGTCTAGAAAAGAGGACAAACCAGGTTCAACATTTACCAGCCATTCTGTTAGAAATCAGAACATCTCTGAGTGCCAATACAGGTATTACACATTATGACCTGATGACAGGCAGGCAGTTACCAGTGCTTTTTCCATGTGACCCTAATGCACCATTTTCTAAGCATAATGCATGTTTCAGCAACTACAAATGTCTTTGACAGACATCAGAGTGTTTTCTGGAAAAAAAGTTTATTAAAGTATCCCCAGAACTTACTGTATAGTTACACCCAGGCCAGAGAGTAACAATTAAATGTGTTTTTTTTTTTTTTTATAAGCAGGTCCCTGGAACAGTAATCGAGAGGATCCTTATGTTCTTATTTCACAGCTAGAACCCTTAATGTACACTGTTAGAAAAGAAAATGAGAAGAAAAAAAAAAATCAAGGCAAATAAAGTGGTGCACTTAGATCAGTGTAAAGTAAATCAGCAGTAAATGATAACAACTGATACTGATTATACTTTTTAGAAAATGAAGCAAATATCGGCTCAAGAAGCTTGCTAAAGAAATGAGAAAAAAGTAACCAAAATGAAAAAAAAATTGATGTTATGATACTGCAAGCCTTGGGAATATTTTTCAGTTTATAGTGTTGCACTTTTTTCTATGTGCTATAAGTCTGTGTTACCTGTAAAAGTGTTCAGTATTACTGTGTTGTTTCTTTTTGTTACATTGTTATGGCTCATTGTGTTTCATGCAGTAATGCATAAACTTATAAAATGCAGCTATATATTTAGAGTTCGCCATGATGTTAGCATTTGTCATGTTAATAATTGCAGTATATAGGGCAAGTTATTAAAGTCAGCCTAGTTAAGTTAAAAAATGTGAAAAAACAGCAAGACAAAATGCCGTCAGTGTAGAATGTTGGGCCTCACAGTAGTACCTTCCTGACCATACAGTATACCTATTCAGATATTATTAATTAAACTAATTGCTGGATATGTGTTCAAAAACCAACATCATGGGGAAGAGTACCATTAACACTGTACCCATGTAATATCACAGAAGCTATTCAAGAGGTATATAAAAACAGCAAACTGGCCTATATCAAATGAAAGAAAAACGTCTCTTCAATTAATAAAACTGGCAGCAGGTTTCGTGTGTTGTCAACAAAATGGTACTAATAGATTATGTATAAGGCAGTGCAATATAAAAATAAGTCATAAGAATATTCTTACTAATAAAGTTGCATTGAAAGCAGCTATATGGGCCATTGTTACATAACAGTGAAACCACAAAAACAAAGACAATAGCAAAAGCGTATATCTACTCTGATTGGCCTAACCCCTCATGGTATGATATTTATATTAGAGCAGGGCATAATGGAAATACAGTTACCCTGGGTAGTAAATGGGAGTTATGAACATTCGTAGTTATACACTTTATCATCAGTTGTTCATTGAAAGTTTTTTGCACAAAATTATAGTAATCTCTCACAAGCTTTAACAAGGAGTATATGTTTTGTATGTGGAACTAAAGCCTATAAATGGTTTCCAGCAGATTGATCAGAAATATGTTTTATGAGCTATCGAATTCCAACTATATGGACAATTGAAAATATTACTAGATTAAACATAAGCCATAGGAAAGGGAAGTAAAACTAGAAAAAAACTATGTACAACAACCAAAAGAACTGGGTAACTTAGGTTTTGTAAATTATGTGATTTCAGGAGCTGATATATTTCCAAGGTGTGAAGCAGTAAAGGCTATCTGGGAACTTAGAAAATATTCTAAGTTAATGGAAGCATTAGCTAATGCTGCATATGGTGTTGTTACAGATATCACAGCAGAGATGAGATTTATGCAGACAGTAGTGCTACAAAACAGGATGGCCTTGGATTACTTATTGGCAGTGAAAGGGAATACGTTCAGTATAATTGCACTGGAATGCTGCATATAAATTCTAAGTCTATTACAAAAAAAATCTACATGTTATGCAGGTGGGAGAAGTTACAAACTATAATGATTCTTGGTTTAAATGGTTAGGCAGTTTGCTCACAGGCTGGAAAGGAGCAATCATTATTTTTTTTATCTTCATAATATTCGCTTTGTTTTTGGGCTCATATGTTTTCAATGTTAAAAGTTTGTTGTGTTAAATGTTTACTTAATTTGAAAAAGATAATGCAGTAGCTAATGAAGAAATGATTATGTTGCAAGTACATATAACATGGACTTAAAACTGGGATTGATAGCGGTTGGGTAAATATAAAAAGGTTTACCCGACTCCATTTTGTATTATGTTTCATTTTACTTATACTTGCTATGTGTAGCTCCAAAAATATAGTATACATGAGTAGCTAATTGCTCCAGCACAAATGTTCAGCTATGATTGCTTTGTGTTATCACAAGATCCTTGAAGTGTAAGACTCCAAGCTAATGTACAACCAGATGTATTAAGTTTAAATAACACTGGAATGTGAAAGTTTAGTATAAATCACAATATTTCCAGGCTATAGGAGCCTAATAATTTACAGTATAGCTTGGAGTAATTTTCCATTTTTCCTGCATAATTAGAAGTGCCAGAGGTTAATGTTGTCTTTCCTTACTAAATGTATAAGAAATTAATTGTATTATCCAACAAAGTACTATAAAAATAGAGCTTTATTGGAGTCTAGTCATCAGCCCACTGGTCTCCTAATAGAAAAAAGCCATGTTTAGGCAAGCACGGTAGTAAAGTAACTGCTTGAATAGGCAGTGAGGTAAAAAGCTTACACTATCCTGCTGGAGTCCAGTTTCTGTTACATAGCTTTGGGATTATGTTGTCTGATGGTATAAATAAACAGATAAAAGGAAAAACACTTTGAGTTACTTCTTTCTAAAACAGTTTAAAGTAAGTTATTAGTATCATCAGTTCTATCAAGTGGCCCTGGTCACACCACTGTTTTATACAACTTCTTTTTAGCTTCTTTTGCATTCTTTTGTTAAATACTAATCCTGCCACTTTTCAACAGTTGGGTACAGGCCCTTTGGTTCAAACTTTGATTTCCTTATTCAGACTTCCCTTTTCCTCAATCACACATCTCAGTTACTTGAAGCTACTAACCTGTTTCTTCTAATTTCACTGATTTGCTTCCATGATCACTGTCTTGTCTGTACCCTAGTTTCTTTCATGTGCCTTCAGTTTTGCATTCCATTTTGCTATCATTTGCTGAAATTTCTGTTGAGAGTCTGCTTGTATTGCCACATTCTCTGCATACAACAACTTTGTTGATCTATTCCATCTGACCTGTTTGTTAATGTAGTCCATCACCAGTACAGGAGCAGGCTCAAAACTGAACCTTAATGCACATCTACACCCAATGAGAACCCCTGTATGAGTCCAAACACTGTTTATATTTGTGTAATTTGGTGTCTGAATACAGTCTGTACTAATCCTACCAGTGTTTCTAGCCCTTTGAACCACTGCAGAACTGGCCAAATCAGTTCCTGTGGGACCCTATGTTGTGCTTTTGTCTATTTGGACTCATTGCCCATCTCCATATTCCTCTCCATTATCTCGACGTTGGTGCAGAGAATTAAAGCTATGAGCTGTTAATGAGATTCCTCCCAGAGCTCAGGGTTTGATTACTTCATTTTCTATTTGCCTACTATGTAACTTAGCTGGACAGTAATCTTGGGTTAGAAAGTTGTCCTGTGCACCTCAAGGTATCCTGCCCTGCAGGCATGGTAACTACTTATGAACCTATGAATCTATCACACTACAGACATTGGGTCAGTTGTACTGCAGCCTCTTCTGAATTTGAACTGCCTATCTTCCAGTTGTACTTTCTATACTCACTTTGTGATTCTGTTAAAAACTTCAAAACCATTCACTCAGCAGCAAGTAAACTTTAAAAGTGAAAAATCATATTTCCGAAACACACTCTTTCCAAGTAGTTTCATACAAGTGATGTTATTCTGAAACAATTCCTAATGGTTGCATCAACTCAAATGTAATGCCAGATGCCAGACAAGCTCACAAATACACAGTCTCAATAAGTTCTGTAGGAAGGAATGCATCATGATAAGGGGGAATATGTTAATCACCACTCTTCTATTTGTGGGCCACATCAAGTGCCTCTGCTCCCCTCTGATTAAGCATTCTGTGATGAAGAATTAATATACTGTACTCACTATAAATTAACATTCTGTAGGATTGCATAATTAGTGGAAAGCGCAGTGCTGCACTGCTGACTTGTGTGTATTGTGACAGTGTCTCTGGATTTTCTTTCTAAATTATGTCATGTAATGCACACTGTGTTACCTTTTGTAAAGCATCCCTTTTCAAAAATAATTTGCACTTATCAAATGATCAACATTTCCTTAGGAAAATCTTAACTGGGGTGAAGGCAGTCCCTCAATGCTTTTGCTACAATCAGTCTTCCTTTAAAAAAAGCACTCACCACTCTATTATTCCATGCTTGATACATACCTTAGCCACACAGTGGGGTCAGACTCTGAAGGTTGTACTCCTATAGTCTTAGGAAATCTATTAAAATTATCTAAATATCACTGTCAAACCTATAAATGGCATCCGGTATGCTGACCAAACATCTGACATGTCAAACTGCCTGAAACCAAATTTGCTATATCTAGGAAATTATACTTTTCACTAAGATGCAGCAGTTCTAAGTCACAATATTTAATACTGGGGTTAGAGGTGTCTCTCCTGGATGAGGCATATAGTTGCAAGTCCCCTTAGAGATAAAAATTATTTTAATGTTCTGTTCAGATTATGTGATGTTGAGTAAAGTAAAGCTTCTACAGTGCTTTTATATATTGTAAATGTCTGCATTGTCATTGCCACTTTAAGACTATTGTATGCTATTGATATTTTAAGATAGTATATGTCCCAAGTCAAGCCTCTTGGGCAGTTAAATTAAGATGACTGACATTTTTTTTTAAATAGTCAGTTTGACAAAATGAACATGTCATAAGACATTAACAGTAGGAGTTAATAACATAATTATAAATCTTAACATTCGTATCACACAAACTTATACATATGTGTAAAATTCATGACCCTGCTTAAAGAAAATCTTTCCAAATCTTGGTTATGCTCTTGCCACTCACCTACTTAGCTTCTAGTAAAAATATAAACTCTTTGAATTCCTCAATAATTATTCTTCTTGTACACACCTTGTTTTCTCCATACCACAAGATAAACTCATATATCTAAGTCCATATCTACTCATAGTAGAATAACTCTGTGTCAAACTATAAATCTTTTTTTTACTACTAACAATTTACCAGTACTGTATATTATTACCTATACAAGTCTTTGCATATGTAATTTGTTTCTCTCTTACAGTACCTATAAAAACTTTTTTATTACTGTCTATACCTAGGATGTACATTCTTCTGCTTGTAAATATTTCTGTATTTACTTTATATCATAAACATTCTTAAATGTTAAATGTGTAAAAATTTGTGTGGAGCTTTCAACCCAGGCCTCCACTGAAAATGTGTAAACTGTTGCCCAGTCAGACTTCCCTGCTTACCAAATATCAAATAAATAAATAATTAACACACACACACACACACACACACACACACACACACACACACACACACACATTAACAAGCGGAAGAAGATAAAAAGATTGTATTAATTACTTGCATATATTCAGTGTTAGGTTTATGTCATAGAAAGTTACTTCATATTGTGTTACAGAATACTTATTATTAATAATGTTTTAATGTTGATTATTTTATGTTTTTTTCTAGTTTGTTCTTCATTGTCTGTTGGCATTCCTTATCTCTTGCCCTACAGATACCTTCTGAGCTGTTGGACTGATGATCTCACTTAATGTGAATGAGTGACTGTCAGCCAGAGTCTCTATTTCTCACTGTGCTGCTTTTCTACCCCCTTGGGGGCACTAACCCTCTCTGCCCTCTCCAAGTCTTTTACTAAAGATCTGACACCTGTTATGTCAAGTGGGGTAGGAGGTTTTCACTTTTATTTATTGTTTTCTTCGTGATTACCAAACTCAATAAAAGGACAGATGGTGCTCACACAAAACTAATAAACTGTAAAAAAGCACCACAACCAGGTGAAAGCACTAACAATTTGATGAATCCACACACTTTAAAGCACTTGAAAGCACGAGCAGTTTAATGAATACACACATTGGATGCAGTCCATTAGCACTACCGCCCCCCCCCCCACCACCTTTATCAGGTTTCATAACCCTTACATTCCTGTTGTTGCTAATGTCCTTCAAAGTTTCCAATTCGGCAGGGGTTAAATTTGAATGTACATATTGTTGGTTCAAATTTACTCTCAATTCACTTTCAACCTTTAATTCAAAATTTCTAAGCTAATGGTGGATTAAATGTACTACTACGTTTCAAACAATCACTTCCAGTGTTATTCCTTTTCCCATTAAAGAACAATTCTAAATTTTTCTTTCTAATAAACAACTTTATATCCACAAGTAATCTAAAAATATTGGTTCTCTGTCTAGGAATAAAACTAAAACCTTTAGAAAATAAATCAAAGAAAGTTTTATTAATTGAGATACTAGAAAAATTAAAAATGTTAAAATCCTTGTAAGTCCATGTGTTCCCTTCCAGTATTAAACCACTTATTGGTTCCAAACTCGTTCCTTCCTCCCCTGTGGCCTCCATCCCCTGCCCATGTAGTTTTTTGAATTATAAACCACTGGTTCCTTATCCATTATTCGTTCAGATCTTCTAAGGGGGGGGGACTCAGACATATCTATATTGTTCTCTGCATTTCCAGGTTCATCCCACTCTGTTTCCACATATGGTTCTTTTGCCCACCTACCAAAACCCTTTCTCTGTGAAAATTTTGGTTTTGGGTAGTGGGTCTTATTTTTATATTCATTTAGATCCCTGTCAATCTTATCTATTTTACATCTAGACTCAACATTCTTTAATAATTTGTAATATTTTTCTTTTTCTACCTCAACGGTGAACATTAAATCACATGTAATAGTCTGATTGATGTTTTCAATATCAGTGGGTAATTTCTCCATCTCAGTTTCATTGTTCTTGATAATCGCTCTCATAATCTCATACCCACAATTATCAAAAGCAGTTATTAAATCATTGTGAAATTCTGTGCCTTCTGCTACATCATTCGGGTATTTACATACCCTAAGGCCTTTAGGTACAATTTTTAATAGCAAACAATGTTTTAGATAAGAATTATCCATGTCTAACATTTTATACTTGTAAATAAAATAGTCCACGTCATTTAACATGGTATTATAGCTTGCTTTGCTGTTGGTATTAAAGTTCTTTTTGTTAAAATCAAATTTAACATTTAAAAAATCTGAAAGCTGTCTTTTGGTACCTGGAAGAGCATTGTCTCTATCTGACATTGCACACGAACCGCTGCGTTTACTGGTACCTCTCGTTCCTTCCAATTCAGCCCCATTCGAATTATTGAGTGTAATATGAGGAAAACTATCCATACTGCCATTGGTATTAGTAGACACCTCCCTGTTCTCATTTGTTTGTATTTCATTACGTGCAGTTCTAATTCCACTCGCACTCGTTTGTTGGACCACTTCCTGGTTTCCTGGTATCGGCGATGACGATAGCAGTATAGCCATGGATTGGCTTATTGGGGTCAACAATCCCACAAGCTGCATCAGTTGCCCGATGAGCTTCCGAAGCTCTCCTGTTTCCGATCCCCTGGAACCGTTGTCCGTGCTCAACCTGGAATCCATCAAAACTGATAACCAAACTCAATAAAAGGACAGATGGCACTCACACAAAACTAATAAACTATAAAAAAGCACCACAACCAGGTGAAAGCACGAACAATTTGATGAATCCACACACTTTAAAGCACTTGAAAGCATGAGCAGTTTAATGAATACACACATTGGATGCAGTCCATTAGCACTACCCCCCCCCCCCACCTTTATCAGGTTTCATAACCCTTACATTCCTGTTGTTGCTAATGTCCTTCAAAGTTTCCAATTTGGCAGGGGTTAAATTTGAATGTACATATTGTTGGTTCAAATTTACTCTCAATTCACTTTCAACCTTTAATTCAAAATTTCTAAGCTGAGGGTGCAATGGTGGATTAAATGTACTACTACGTTTCAAACAATCACTTCCAGTGTTATTCCTTTTCCCATTAAAGAACAATTCTAAATTTTTCTTTCTAATAAACAACTTTATATCCACAAGTAATCTAAAAATATTGGTTCTCTGTCTAGGAATAAAACTAAAACCTTTAGAAAATAAATCAAAGAAAGTTTTATTAATTGAGATACTAGAAAAATTAAAAATGCTAAATCCTTGTAAGTCCATGTGTTCCCTTCCAGTATTAAACCACTTATTGGTTCCAAACTCGTTCCTTCCTCCCCTGTGGCCTCCATCCCCTGCCCATGTAGTTTTTTGAATTATAAACCACTGGTTCCTTATCCATTATTCTTTCAGATCTTCTAAGGGGGGGGGGGGACTCAGACATATCTATATTGTTCTCTGTATTTCCAGGTTCATCCCACCCTGTTTCCACATATGGTTCTTTTGCCCACCTACCAAAACCCTTTCTCTGTGAAAATTTTGGTTTTGGGTAGTGGGTCTTATTTTTATATTCATTTAGATCCCTGTCAATCTTACCTATTTTCCTGTTCTGAACTTCATTACATCTAGACTCAACATTCTTTAATAATTTGTAATATTTTTCTTTTTCTACCTCAACGGTGAACATTAAATCACATGTAATAGTCTGATTAATGTTTTCAATATCAGTGTGTAATTTCTCCATCTCAGTTTCATTGTTCTTGATAATCGCTCTCATAATCTCATACCCACAATTATCAAAAGCAGTTATTAAATCATTGTGAAATTCTGTGCCTTCTGCTACATTATTCAGGTATTTACATACCCTAAGGCCTTTAGGCACAATTTTTAATAGCAAACAATGTTTTAGATAAGAATTATCCATGTCTAACATTTTATACTTGTAAATAAAATAGTCCACGTCATTTAACATGGTATTATAGCTTGCTTTGCTGTTGGTATTAAAGTTCTTTTTGTTAAAATCAAATTTAACATTTAAAAAATCTGAACGCTGTCTTTTGGTACCTGGAAGAGCATTGTCTCTATCTGACATTGCACACGAACCGCTGCGTTTACTGGTACCTCTCATTCCTTCCAATTCAGCCCCATTTGAATTATTGAGTGTAATATGAGGAAAACCATCCATACTGCCATTGGTATTAGTAGACACCCCCCTGTTCTCGTTTGTTTGTATTTCATTACGTGCAGTTCTAATTCCATTCGCCCTCGTTTGTTGGACCACTTCCTGGTTTCCTGGTATCAGCGATGACGATAGCAGTGTAGCCATGGATTGGCTTATTGGGGTCAACAATCCCACAAGCTACGTCAGTTGCCCGATGAGCTTGCTCTCCTGTTTCTGATCCCCTGGAACCGTTGTCCGTGCTCAACCTGGAATCCATCAAAACTGATAACCAAACTCAATAAAAGGACAGATGGTGCTCACACAAAACTAATAAACTGTAAAAAAGCACCACAACCAGGTGAAAGCACGAACAATTTGATGAATCCACACACTTTAAAGCACTTGAAAGCACGAGCAGTTTAATGACTACACACATTGGATGCAGTCCATTAGCACCCCCCCCCACCTTTATCAGGTTTCATAACCCTTACATTCCTGTTGTTGCTAATGTCCTTCAAAGTTTCCAATTCGGCAGGGGTTAAATTTGAATGCACATATTGTTGGTTCAAATTTACTCTCAATTCACTTTCAAACTTTAATTCAAAATTTCTAAGCTGAGGGTGCAATGGTGGATTAAATGTACTACTACATTTCAAACCATCACTTCCAGTGTTATTCCTTTTCCCATTAAAGAACAATTCTAAATTTTTAGAATTGGTGGGCAAAAGAACCATATGTGGAAACAGGGTGGGATGAACCTGGAAATACAGAGAACAATATAGATATGTTTGAGTTTCCCCCCCTTAGAAGATCTGAAAGAATAATGGATAAGGAACCAGTGGTTTATAATTCAAAAAACTACATGGGCAGGGGATGGAGGCCACAGGGGTGGAAGGAACGAGTTTGGAACCAATAAGTGGTTTAATACTCGAAGGGAACACATGGACTTACAAGGATTTTAACATTTTTAATTTTTCTAGTATCTCAATTAATAAAACTTTCTTTGATTTATTTTCTAAAGGTTTTAGTTTTATTCCTAGACAGAGAACCAATATTTTTAGATTACTTGTGGATATAAAGTTGTTTATTAGAAAGAAAAATTTAGAATTTTTCTTTAATGGGAAAAGGAATAACACTGGAAGTGATTGTTTGAAACGTAGTAGTACATTTAATCCACCATTGCACCCTCAGCTTAGAAATTTTGAATTAAAGATTGAAAGTGAATTGAGAGTAAATTTGAACCAACAATATGTACATTCAAATTTAACCCCTGCCGAATTGGAAACTTTGAAGGACATTAGCAATAACAGGAATGTAAGGGTTATGAAACCTGATAAAGGTGGGGGGGTAGTGCTAACAGACTGCATCCAATGTGTGTATTCATTAAACTGCTCATGCTTTCAAGTGCTTTAAAGTGTGTGGATTCATCAAATTGTTCGTGCTTTCGCCTGGTTGTGGTGCTTTTCTTCGTGATTAACATCATCAAGTGGAAAAACTTCTCTTGTGGGGGAGAGATCAGAATGTTTTCAGCTGCCCCCAGAAGAAACTAGTATGCTGTCATAAGGGGAGCCAAATGGAGGAATGTCATTAGTAAATCCTGGAGATTATTCCTAAATTCCTGTAGTCCATCACATCCCCAATAGACAAGCCTCCATGTGCCCTGTTCCTCCTGCCCACACCTATACCACTTTCACAAAGTTCCCTGGGAACATGTGGGCTATCTGTGCATGAGTATAAAAATATTTGAGGAGGCACTTCCACTTGAATATCTTAAACTTCTGTGTTTTGTATTGTATCTGACTAAGGAGCATAGCTTTTCCCATTGGAATAGTGGGATGGAGTTTTACAAATTTAACTCCTATTTATTTCTCCATTGTGAGCCTCCTTTTTCATACAGGATTGTAATATCCTGGTAAAGCCTGCCAATCAATCCCTTCTACAAGAGACACCCCTGATCTAGTGTCTGTCCACAGCTCAACCAGAATGGGTGATCTCTGAGAACCTCTAAGAATGAACTTGTGGATATAGCAAACTTGCTGGCTGACAGGTTCAGTGAAAGTTTCACTCCCCTGTCCCCACCACATATACCCCAAAGCATCCCTAGCACCCATCACCTGCCTAGCATCTCCAAGGAGTAGGTCCTAAATGTCTCCTCCAAGGCCAAAAACACAGCCTCTGTGAGACCAGACAACATCCTGGGCTGTGTTCTCAATGGCTTAAAACAGGAATTAACATCACCAATGAGCATGCTTTTCAATCACAGGCTAAGCACTGGCTTCATCCCAGTGACACAGAAAACATCATTCCTTTGCACAAAGGGGGTGCATCCACGGACCCCAGGAGATACAGATCCATTAGCCTGACCAACCTTATCTGCAAGGCCATGGAATAAATCATCATGGACCTTATTAACAATGATACATGAAATCTACAAATGCTTGACCCCCACCTGGTTTGGCTTTGTCAAGGGGAGATCAAGCCTGTTAAACTTGGTGGACTTCTTTGAGACAGTCACCAAAACCCTAGATGAGGGCAAATCTGTGCATATGGCCTACCTAGACTTAGCCAAGGCCTTTGACACAATCGCCCACTCAGGCATCATTGATGAACTTGCTTACCCAGCTGGGTATCAATCTATATATTGTCAGGTAGGTTGCAAACTGGCTCACTAATAGAACTCATATGGTCAAAATAGAGGACTTTACCTCCTCCAGCAGACCTGTAATCAGTGGTGTTCCACAGGGATTGGTTCCTATACCCCTACTGTTCTGAATCTACTTCTCTGAAGTACAAGCTAAAACTAAAGGACTGTGCCTGATAAAGTTTGCAGATGACTGCAAACTGGGAGCGATCACTGAAACCCCTAACAATGTCAACATCTTGCAAGAAGCTCTTACACAGACTAATGAATGGTGCCAAAGTCATGGTCTTAAACTTAATGCCAAAAAAAAAGCATTATCATCCCCTTCAGCAAGGCCAATGTTCCTGCAAACTACCACATCAATAGCAATACCCTAAGCACAAAGCACACAGTCAGTGGTAAGTGATCTGGGCACACAGGTTGACTGCAACCTTAACTCTGATCACCATGTCTCCACAGTTGTAAGAAGTGCATTTTATATTGCTCATCTCATAAGTAAGAGCATTGCCTCCAGAAAAAAAGAGGTTATAACCCCCTGAACTCTTCCCTCATCAGGCCAATAATAGAATACAATGCTCCCTTTGGTATGTTCCTTTCAAAACCCCTCCAACAATTGAAGAGACCACAAAGGTTCCTTACAAAGAAAATTCAGGGTCTTCAAGATCTGCCTCATGTGAACATACTGAAATCATTGTCACTTTACTCTGTGTCATACAGACTGCTCAGAGGTGACCTGTGCCTTGTATATAGAACAATCTCTGACTCACCTTTAATGGAATTGCTGCACATTTGTAAGTCAAATGGCACACAAGTCACTCACTCAAAGGACCTTAACTTGGTATGTGACATCAACAGAACTTGCTGGAGACACAGATTTGTCTCACAGAGGTTGCCCCACCTTTGGAACAATCTTCCTATTCACGTTAAACAAAGCCCCTCATTGACACTATTTAAGCGCAAGTTGGACAATTAGATGGGTAACCAGAAATTCACCCTGGGGGTTCCACCTGTGTACCTTGGACAGAGGTAGTAGGTGCTGATTTTAGTGTCTGCGTGAACGAGACTCCATTGGGAACACAGGTTGAACTTTGCTAGGCTTGTAAGGGCCCTGGGGCTGTTAGCCTAGTAACCTCCTATAATCCTATGATACTTGGAAGCAGCCCTTCATATTCAAGTCTCAGTCATTCCCTCATTTGAAATTCATGAGAGTCCTGTGTCCAGGGTTTCCAATCTAAATCCTGTGCTAGCTAATGCCAATATTTAATAGGGGTGCTCTTTCTTCCCAATTCCTAAACACTTTTTTTTCTGGCTTCCCCAACCTAGAAGTACCAATATGGGCATATAATTTCTCCAAGGTTGTATGTCCTGTAAAGTAAAGAGGGTCCTAGTCATAGCCTGGAGCTGCTAAAAGGGGTAGGGAGCCCAAAATGTTATGCCTTTCCACGTCTACTAATCAGGAAGCTATGTCTTCATATGCCTGCTCCTTCCATCCAGGGTTACCTCTTTGAGATTGCAGCCTCACTATAAAAGAGATTTGCGTGGAAAACAAGTAGTGATGGAGATCAGGAACCCCAAGCCTCCTGTCTTTTTGTTAATAGTAACCTACCCCAGTTGAGTTTTATGTCACCCCATGCAAAATTGAGTATAAGATTCCTGATTTTACTGAAAATGAAGTGGGTATCTTATATAGGAATGATTGGAACAGGTGAAGGCAGAAAAGAAGAATATATAAGGTTATGGCTAATGCTCTCTGGTCAGTCTCCAAGGGGATCATCTTCCATCTACTAATTATGGTGTTGACTTTGCCTAGTATCATATTAAAGGTTTTGCCATGTGAAGTTTCATATGTTGGACATAACCAGGTCCTCAGATATTTAAGTGAGTTGGAGCTCCATAGAGCAGAATACTGACCTTATATTCTTGGGAAAGGATGGTCACCAATCACCAAAGCTTTGGTTTTCTCCCTGTTTACCTTATATCCAGAGATTTCCCTATATTCATCCAACATTGCAAATAAGGTATCAATGTCCTAAGAAAAAACAAGACATCACCAGCTTACAAAGCCGCTTTATGTACTTCAGTAGCTATTGTAAGGCATTTTAGACTTGAGCTCATTATCTGCTTGGCTAAAGGCTCTATATAGAGCACAAATAAAATAGGGGAGAGGGGGCAGCCTGGTCTTGCTCCTATTGAAAGTAAGAAAGGAAGGGAAAGCCCATGGGAAAGTTTTATCCTAGCAGTTGACCCAGAGTATATTGCAAATTTCATATCAGCAAATCTTACACCCAATCCAAATCTTAATAAAACTTGTTGCAAAAACTTACAGTCAACCTTATCAAATGTTTTTTTCATCACTGAGACTAATCAAAGTAATTCCATTCTCTTGAAGTCATTCTCTCTTCAATAGCCATAGAACTCTAATTGTATTATCATGCAGATATCTACCTGCACCAGATCCCATCTGATCCCTATGTAATCTATTGGCCAGATGGGCCATTGACACTTTGTAATCATGGTTGAGGATGGCTATTGGTCTGTAAGAGGCAGACAACTCCCTCTCCACCCCCCCCCCTTGTGGAGCACTACCACAACAGCTTGACTCCATGAGGCAGGAATCTCTCCAGTATTCAACACATGGTTGTATACATTTGTTAGAGCAGTGATCGCATCCTACTCAAATCAATACTAAAAATTTATCTGCAAGTTGTCTGGCCCTGCTGTCTTCTGAGATGATTGGCTGTTAGTAATAGACATTAATTCAGATTTACTAACAGGTTCCAGAATTCTAGAAGCTTCTTCTTCTTCCAAACAGGGGAGGTTTTGATTCATCAGAAATCTATAAAGTTCCGTATAGTATTTGGTAAATTCCTGCATTATCTTCTCTGATGTCCACATGGTCTAGTGTATAAGGGATCCATTATGGAATTTACACTTTCCTGCTTTAGGTTAACTGCCAGTTTCTTCTGGTATTCAGGGGAGTCCTGAAAGAAACAGTTCCTGTATCTGTCAAAAATGTCCTTTTCTTGTCTAAAATTTCCATCATTTGTCCTTCATATATCTTATAGACCTGTTCAGCAATCTGAAGGCCTCTGTGTCTCCTACTATCCAGATATGCCAAGGAACATTTTAAATTTTCCAGGGTGTCCATTTTCTGCTTCCAATCTCTACTGATAAATCTTTTCACCTCATAGGTTATCTGCACTCTTAGGGCATCCCAGACTACCCCCAATCAAAATGGTAGTTGTTTTAAAGGTTTGTATCAAGCCTTGTAACACTTTCTTACCTTCCAATAAGAAGTGCTGCTGTTTTAGATAATAGACAGAAAATTGCCAATGCTTCTCCCCCAGGACATTTATTGGGAATATCAAATGACCAGATAGAGGGGGAGTGATCTGTGATGAAGGCATAGAGCAGCTCAATTTTTTTTAACAAATAAGCATCCTCACAGGAGATATACCCTTTTATCCAATCAGGCTGCTGTACCCATCCCTGCTGATCTATGAGTAAAATGCCTTGGGGAGTTCAGTTCTATAACAACATCTACTAAGTCTATACTTTTGAATACAACTCAGCATATCTATCCAAGCAGGGAACTTTATACCCTCTTCGACACTAGAAACATCTTGTAGAGCAGTTATAAAATTCTAGTCTCCAGCAATCATCCCCTCTGCAGCAGAATGCATTGCCTCTAGCATAATTTCTCTAAATTCTTTGTTAGAGTATTGGGGGATACATCGAGCCCAAAATCACCTTTTTCTCTGTCAACTCCCCTGTGACCATAGCAAACCTTCCTGCATGATCAGAAAGTGTGTTTCACACTCTGAAAGTTGTAGAATTATCCATCATCATAATAGTGTTCTCTTTCTTGTACCCTCTGGTGATGCTGGGCCCAGAGTCCCCCATCTGTTCCCCCCCTCATGCTACATGTTCCATACTCCCTAAATGCATCTACTACAGTAGGAGAAATGTTGGTTGCAAAACATGTAAGTGTTGGAGCACCCTTCTTCTCTTTGTAACATCCATCAACCCATTCACATTCCATTAAATAACCCATTTGTCAATGCTGTTTTCCTTTTGCAGCCCAACAGCCCATCCATCCGTGTTTCTTTTTCCCTTGACATAACCCCAGTGGACAGCTAGATATATGTGACACTATTAAAAACCAAAACAATTGCAAGCTGAGAAGCAGAAAACTCAATTACAACATTTTAAGAGCAATAGAGCTATTTGCATTGATTAAAAGAATATTAGTATTCGGCTGCCAGGCAGATATGCCTGCACTTTTGCCAGAATTTAGTTAAAGACACTGTTAAACTAGTGTTATATGTACAAGGAGCCTGCTGCCCCCTAACAGCTTTCAGTATCATTGCATTCTCATAGGGAGAATTAGGTTATCGAATTCCCAATTCTAGACCAGTTTCTTAAAGCAAGTGTCTTTCTTTAATATAAACCTATTCATAGTTTCATACGTTTGTAGGTAAGTACTAGAGTAACTGCCCTTGCTGGCCATTTTAAGCTGAGCCAATTTCCATTTTTTGGTGCTTGAATCTCATTAGATGTTTGATTGGCCTTCCCCATCCCAGGATTGCTAATTATACATTATCCCTAGTGAAAATAATGGAGATCATAACATAGATGGATCTCATGCATGGAATAAAGCAGTTAGGAGCTACCTCTGTCCATTAGTAGCACAAGGGTCACTTCTGGACTAAAATTTTGTATTACCCAAGCATAGAACCAAGTTACACCTGAAAAGGGACAAGGATGAGCTTTGTTTTGCATGGAGAGTAGTCTATCAATAATTCAATTACAGCTGATTTAGATTTCAATTTCCATTTTCTAGTCATTAGTTTCTGACAGCCAATCACATTAAACTTAGTAATGCCTTACAAATCATGTGTCCCAGCCCAAAAGAATAATTTCTCTAGTTACAACTTTATACTCCCTCAAAATTTCTTACAGAATACTCTAGAAGGTATTTTTAAAATCTGCCAACTTGTTGCTTTCCAGGAAAACATGTTCTCAGTTAACTCTGTCTATCTTTCCCATCATACCTCCAAGCATTTTCTATCAACCTGAGGAAAAATTCTCTGATGTCTGCTTGGGGTATAAAAACCTATGAAAACACTTGCATACTTTGAAGCTATACAGATGTCCTCTGATTGTTCTTTGTAAGCTGCCTTTTAAGTTTTTCTTCCTATCTTTTCTAACCTCCTCTGATTCGTTCCTATAGTTCATAGGTTCATAGGTGTGTATGAGGCTAATGGTCCTGGAGCCTTTATAAACCTAGCCCATAGGATTACCCTGACATCATGCCACCCAACCTTAGTTCCCAGTGCCTCTGTCAACTAGAGCCACTGGAGTGATCCCCGGGGTGAATTTTCTATTTCCCATCTACTCATCAAGGCTTCTGTTGAAGAGGGCCAGTGCATGTCCTACTAATTATCCCCTTTAAACAGTAGCTTCTATTCTATCATTGACAGAAAGCTCTACCAGACCTGGTCTTTCACTTAGTCCTCACCTTTCCATTCTCTTTGCATATACTTTGATATCCATTCTTGGTAGCGATGGCAGTCTTTAACCTGTACCCAAGTTTCTGCTTGACCTCATCCCACTCTTATTTCCCTCACTAAATGTTTGCCCCACTATCTCAGTACCTTTGTCAATTTTCTAAACCCCTACTTGCAGTCATCCCATTGGCAAAATCACCTTTCCCCATTCCCATATTGGCTTAATAATTAAAAAGTGCTGCTTTATTGTTAAGTTCAGAAAACATGTCAGCAATACATCCATTTTGGAGTTTAAAATTCAACTCACTATTGTGCAACTTCCCATTTTCCAGATCAACTAGACTGAAAAAATTTTAAATAATTTATAAAATCATTCAGTTGAATAACCATCAACTCAAGGACATCAACTGTACTAACCTTCAAAAACATTGTATGATTTGCATATCAAGTCTCACTGCTGCCATTTCAACAAGTTTTGATCCTAACTTTTACTGCCCATAAATGTGATCTTACACTGGCAAATCTCTTTCACAAGTCCCTTAACCTGTCCCATTTTTGGGACCTTTTCTGACTTCTAGTTCCTGGTTATACATTTTTTTTTTTTTGCAGCCAATAATACCAGGTACATTGTTGGCTTTTTCTATCCTCCACCAGATCCAGGCCATACCTCTCAACTGTACAGATTTTCACAGAATGTCCAGATTTTTGCCTTATGTTTTTTTGGTCCATTTTTCATAAAACTGTGGCTTTCTGGCAAATTAGTGGCAAATCATTAAAGATTGAATTTAGAAAATAATGACAGACATTTGAGGTTTAGACTTCATACCCTTTAGAAAATTCATGCTAATGCAAAACCTGTTATTCTATCAACTTTCTAAGTTTGTACGAGCAATATTCGAAAACTGTCCCTATTTGTACCACTTTTTATGGCTTTGTCCATATTTCTTACCCTTAGAGATTGAGAGGTATGATCCAGGCTTTAATTCAAGAAAGACTTCCTGAGTCAAGTTGAAAGTGGAGTTGTTTTGGGCAGTCCCAAAAGACAATGGACAAAGTACTCCCCCCTCCCCCGCCAAATAACACCTCCAGCAACCACCCTGCTATTTTCCAACATCTTCCATTTTGGATTATATTCCTGGACCTGCAGGAGATGGACTACCATTAGTTGAGTGACCTCAGTGTATACTCTCAGATTTATGGGCCCAAGCCCATCCTAAGTTGATTGTAATATCAACTTCTAACGTTTTACTCTCAATTTAAAGTTATCCCATATAAATTCCATATAAATTTTTTCAACTTTTTCTTCTATGTCCTATACCTTCTGGGGAGAATAAAACTAAGACTGCTCCACATATAATACCAGTGGCTCTATGAATATTGTTTTGATCTGTATTCTGTCTTCTAGACCCAAGAACACCATCCTACTGTTTCAAAACAGTACTATTTTCTCTGGAGTCTTCCCGAGTCATATGCTGCCTGATCAACTGCATTTTTATCCACACTCCCAAGTATTAAGTTTAGTATGCCCCCATAAGTATGAGTAACAATGTACAGAATCAAAACTGGAAAGTTGGAATTCAAGTCCAAATATGCAATTATTGTTTGTGTGGAAAGCTTGATATCAGTGGGGATTATGTTCAATGACATCTCAGATCTTCCAAGAGGCAAATGAAAAGAGCTCTCCACATTACAAGTAATGGTTCCATGTCCCCTGCATTCTAACCCTTTCAACATGAATTCAGTTTAAAGTATCAACAACCATACTCCAGGAGTCGGGGTGAATCAAACTTCCCATCAGCTTATTAAAAATGGAAAATAGTTGTCTCTTTGTGATGCCTCCTCATGTCCGCATGAAGGTAGAGAGCTCCACCCATTCAATCTGACAGCCAGTTCCAAAAGTCATACTTACCCGGGTAGGTCTTCTGTCCTCTAGAAACATTAAGACATTTAGTGGGGAAAGAAAAGTCTTACTTCCACCTGTAAGCAACAGCCTTAAATGGATCAGGTACAACAGTATAAATTTATTTTTTGTCATCTGCTTATTTTTAGAACCAGGTAAAATGCAACACATTTCTGTGAGGTAAGTGCCAAATAATCATTGTCTAGGAACACCCGCTTGTCACTGATTTTATAGACCTTCCTCAGTTTCCAAATCTGGAGATTGATTACACAACCTATTGCATTCCATTTCCCTTTGTCTAGTATACTGGGGATTTGTTGCTAGTCATCCCTTTTTTGGACATACGTAAAGCAGAAATGTTCCAGAAATGTATGTTTTATTTCCACTAGTATAAATACCATTTCTCCTGCATAAGCATGAATCACTGAGGGGAGCAGCAGCTCCATGCTTCCAGCAGCTACTTCACAGTACCAGAAGTCTGCAAGATGCCTGAAGTGTTAACAGTATTTCTGTTTATCACCCATTTTGTACAGAATAATACTTACCTGTGTGGCTAAAATAATGCTAAATCCCAACATTCCTCACTCTGTAAGCATGAATACCCAACTAACTATGAGTGCATCTCATGACAGTCTCACTGAGGATTCTTCTACTAATGGCTTAACTAAAATGGCACTCAACAAATATGTATTTACTAAGTACTTAAAAATAATAATTCTTATTAATAGAAACATACGATGAAAAAAACAGTCAAGCATACAACTGCAAAAATTGTCTAAAAGGTGCAGATCATTGATACAGAATGTTTCTCTTCTATTATTAGAAGTGATGACTTGATATATAATCATACTTTGTTGAATATCAGTTTACTTTGTTTCACTGGCTTCACAGCCTCACTCCTCTCATGCTGTCTAGGACACAGCTGGTCAGTCGGTTTACTGATGAACACTCTCCTCTTGCAGTCTTGTCTTCTGAAAAGCTGGCATTGTCTGTAGTGTAGTTACACCATTACCACACCACCTGAGACAAATATAATACCTATAGTATGAAAGCAGAAACCACAGCTGAGCCTTAGTAACCACTTCAGATAAACACACGACAGAACTTCCATTATGAACAGATCTGCCTCAAGTGTTTGATGTCAGTCCTGTGGAACATGGGACAGCCTGTGGCTGTACATAGTCCCTCCTGCCACGGAGCTGATGACAGCTTGTAAAATAACTGACATTTGTCTAGGAAGAATTTTACAAACTGCATCAAGTGCAAAGAAACTGTGAAAACATTCTTAAAATAAATTCATATGTTATCTATATATCTACATCTATCTAGCTATTTTATATATATATATATATATATATATATATATATATATATATATATATATATATATATATATATATATATATATATATATATATATATACATGAATATATGCATGTTTAGTTAAGATGTGAATAAGGAAAAAATTGCCTTTGCTAGAACATACCACCAAGTATATGCTGTATATGCCCTTAAACAGTGGAAATGTTAATAATCTGTGATGCTAGAAGTTTAGTGTAGTGCTGAAGTTATGTCTTTAGGTGGGTCTACCTGATAACACTGACACGTGAAAACACCGACAACGAAATCACCGCCACCACAAAACCGAAAGTTCAAAAACACGAAACTTCACATGCCCGACAAACCACAATCCCGACAATCAACAAACAAAACAAATCCCCTGTCCAAAAAGCACACACACAACACAAGCACATGAAAAACCTTACAAACCTACACTAAACCTTACATACACAACTATCTATGCACTAACTTTAACCCAAACCCTAACCTTAAGGTCCGCCACTAACGCACACTCACCTAACCCGCGCCCTAACCCTAACTCACTTAACCCACCCCTAACCCTACAGTCTGTCACTATCACACACTCACCTAACCCACGCCCTAACCCTAACTCACTTAATCTGCCCCTAACCCTAACCCCATACTTACCTTAACATATCGGTGCTCTCAGCATTGGGATTTTCAACTGTCGATCATCTCCGTTGCTGATCTTCCAGTGTTGGTGTTCTCGTCATCTGTGTTTTGCAGTTTCGACATTATCAGGTAGACCCCTTTAGGTATATATGTACTTAATGATATTGTTTGTCAAATATGCTCCAGAGGGAGTTGCAGAACCTGGCTGATAGCATTTATAGAGTTCAAATGTAATGCTAACTAAATATATTTGGCCCATGAAGTTTCTTCTATTTTCTCCTAACTTTACTTCCCAGTATGGCAGTTTACTGTAGAGGATGAAGGCTGTTAGCAATCTTCATGTTATGGTCCTGACTTTGAATCCTTCTGTCTCCATTTGCCTGTTTGGCTCCAAGTGGAAAGTTTGAGACCTGTAATCCAAGTCCTACAATAAAGAAAACTAAAGTGCAAATGTCAAAGATTTGCAGTAAAGCTTGAAACTTGTTGTAATGCCAGTAATGAATTTTGTAGGGGTTCTTGCATGCTCCTACATGGGAAGGAGCACTCCCCATTTGTAGGGGTCCTTGCATGCTCCTACATGGGAAGGAGCACTCCCCATTTGTAGGGGTCCTTGCATACTCCTACATGGGAAGGAGCACTCCCCATTTGTAGGGGTCCTTGCATACTCCTACATGGGAAGGAGCACTCCCCGTTTGTAGGGGTCCTTGCATACTCCTACATGGGAAGGAGCACTCCCCATTTGTAGGGGTCCTTGCATACTCCTACATGGGAAGGAGCACTCCCCGTTTGTAGGGGTCCTTGCATGCTCCTACATGGGAAGGAGCACTCCCCACATCTCTGCCACATATACATACTAATCATGAGATAGTTGTACCTCTGGCAATGCTCTGCTTTACTGCAATCATATTAAATATAATTTTAAAACACTTAATCTCGTAGACAACGATGATTTTCCCACGCCCCTCTGTTTTTAACATGAACCCTGATTGAGCAAGTCACTAGGACGGTGCTCCTAGTTTGCCCCAGAAAGAGCCACCCATACCTAGTAGATCTTTACATTTAAACAAAAATATGACTTTCTATTACCATAAGTGTCGTAGCATGCCTCTTTTCAAGCCACTGGATGAACCCTAGCTCTCTGTCTCTCTAGTTGCTGGCTCTGATCCACATGAATTCTTGATCCACTGTCAAGGCATGTCTGAAAGTAACTGGAAGTAAAGCTGTTATAGCCACCATCTTGCCTTACTGAATCATTCAGCTGCCTGTTAAAATGTCAGTACTGAATTATTCACTTAAGAGCAACTAGCCCATTCTTCAGCCATGAACATTAATTGCTTTGATAGCAGAATGATTTGCCAAAATATGAGCTGCTTATAGGTAAGGATGTTGCATTACTGGATATCTTTCATTATGTGGCCTTACCCTGGGCATGCTTGAAAATGAGCCATTTATTACTAATCATATTAAGCTGATGGATGGCACAGGCAAAGTCTTGAAGGACAAAGGCAAGCAGCTGGAATGGGTGGAACACTGCTCGCAGCTGTATGCCAGAGAGACCATAGTTACAGAGAGAGCCCTGAATACCATTGAGTCTCTGTCAGCTATGACTGAATTTGATGCTGAGCCAGTCTCAGAGGAACTCAATAATGCACTAAAAGCACTCTCTTCAAGAAAATCCCCCATGAAAGATGGTATTCTCTCAGAAATCCTTAAATGTGCCAGTAGTACCCTAATCTCACAACTGCATGCAATACTTTGCCAATGCTGCAGAGAAGGTAGTGTACCGCAGGATATGAGGGATGCTAAGATAGTTACTATCTATAAGAATATGGGTGACAAAAGTGATTGCAACAACTATTGCGACATCGCCCTTCTCTGTACCATGGGGAATCTGTTTGCACATGTTTTCCTGAAGAGGCTCCTTGTTCTTTCAGAGAGAGTTTACCCTGAGTCTCAGTGTGGGTTCAGAACTGGATGGTCTACTATAGACATGGTTATCTCTGTTAGGCAACTACAAGAAAAGTGCAGGGAGCAGTACAAACCTCTGTATATTGCCTATATTGGTCTGACCAAGGCATTTGAGTTTGTCAGTAGGAAAGGTCTGTTTGCGATTCTGGCAAAGATCGGCTGTACTCCAATACTGCTTAGCATTAACAGGGATTTCCATGAAGGCATGAAGGGGATCATCATGTATGATGATCCACATCCAAACCTTTTGAGAGTTTCAGTGGATTGAAGCAGGAGTGTGTACTGGCTCCAACATTGATTGGTATCTTCTTTCAGTTCTATTGAAATTTGCTTAAGGAACTGCTACAGAGGATATCTTTCTCTGATCCAGAATAGATGGCAACTTCTTCAAACTGTTGAGACTTACATAGAAGACCAGGGTGCTTAGGAAGAATCTAATGGAGTTCCTGTTCACTGATGGCACAGCTATTGTGGCTCACACTCATCAAGAACTTCAGTGACTCGTGACTCGCTTTGCAGATGCATGGATGAAATTTGGCCTCACAATCGGTTTAAAGAAGACCCAGATGATGGACCAAAATGTGGGCAATGAGCTATCAGTCATGGTGAACAACTATGAGTTCATGTATCTAGGCTCTACAATCTCTGACAACATCTGACTTGATACTGATATCAACAAACACATTGGAAGCCACCACAACATTTTCCAGGTTGACAAAGAGATGGGCTAATAATAAGCTCACTGTTCACACCAAGGTGCAGATCTACACAGCCTGTCTTTTGAGCATATACTTTATGCCAGTGAAACATGGAGTGGTGCTCAAAACAGGAGCAGTGGCTCAATGTATTCCATGTGTGCTGCCTTAGGTGCATACTTGGTAACAATGTATTCCATGTGTGCTGCCTTAGGTGCATACTTGGTAACAATGTATTCCATGTGTGCTGCCTTAGGTGCATACCTGGTAACAATGTATTCCATGTGTGCTGCCTTAGGTGCATACCTGGTAACAATGTATTCCATGTGTGCTGCCTTAGGTGCATACTTGGTAACAATGTATTCCATGTGTGCTGCCTTAGGTGCATACTTGGTAACAATGTATTCCATGTGTGCTGCCTTAGATGCATACCTGGTAACAATGTATTCCATGTGTGCTGCCTTAGGTGCATACCTGGTAACAATGTATTCCATGTGTTCTGCCTTATGTACATACTTGGTAACTCATGCCAAGAGAAGATCCTCAACAGCATATTGCTTGAGGAGACAGGCAACACCTCCATGTTCTTCCTCCGGAAACAGAGACATATGCATTTGTTGGGCCATGTCTCATGCATGATAGATGGCTGAATACTGAAAACCTCCTTTTTATTGAGCTGGATGACCAATTAAATACAAGGACATATGGAAGCATGAACTCAGCACTCTCTCCATCAGTATAAACAACTGGTATTATCTCACCTCAGACAAGATTGCCTGGAGATGGCAACTGAAGGAAGCTCTCACGATGTATGAAACCACCTTGGCAAGGAAATCAGGGGATAGCAGAGCCCTCAGGAAGAGCCATGCCCATGATACCAGACCGGCATCTGCCTACTGCTTCTCAGAGTGTGTAAAGGACTGCCACTCCTGGATTGGATTATACAGCCACAGAAGATGCTACTTGAATCAGTCCAATAGAAGCCCAAACCCATGATTTCTTGGGTTCAAAGGATGCCTCCTAATGTATGTTGATGGCCATGTAGGTAGATCATTTCTATTATGCTACCTGCCTAAAAGCCATGGCTACATACTTGGAAATTAACTGGTTGTGGCTTGTAATTTACAGTCACTATATCAATTTTCATATACAGCTTTGCTAGGACATACCTGACAAGATCTTGATTCAGCATACAATCATATTAGGTTTCTGTGTTGTCTGTTTGTGTGTGTGTGTGTGTGTGTGTGTGTGTGTGTGTGTGTGTGTGTGTGTGTGTGTGTGTGTGTGTGTGTGTGTGTGTGTGTGTGAATATTTTAGTGCTTGTGTGAATGTATACAGTGTGTGTGTGCATGAATATTTTAGTGCTTGTGTGAATGTATACACCGTTATTAAGGTTTATGAGACTTAACACTGGAACAGTCATATCTACTATTTCATATGCTCTGCCATCAAGAAAAATATATAAAGTCTGACAATGGATTAGCCATCAGAGCACTGATGTTTTAATGTACAAGCTACTCTCAAACCCTCTGGTCATATCTGGATTCAGAGGAAATATTTTACAAGTATTTTATTGATAAATAAAAGAAAAACAACACCAGCAGCTTCCAAAAGTCAGAATCGAACAAAATAGATAAAGATATGAAAACAGCACAGTCCGACTACCATGGTCCAGAACATACACTTTTAATAAAATAAAAACTTCAAAAGCAAATAGATCTATTTAATTGATAAAGTTATAATTCTAATCATCAAACATGAAGATACCTATCACTGAAATAGTCTGTGTTTCTGTATTTCTTCATTGTGCACTGTAAAGACATGTTTATAAGCATTTAGGCATGAGATGTGTTGGTTACTGTATAATAACCAAACACCTAGGTGTGTGTTAGGGCACAAGGCTGAAAGCTGGGTCTCCTGCTGTGCCTAGCCATGTCATTTCATACAACCAACATCTTCAACTGCTTTAATGAATTTATAAAATGGTTCTTATTTAATTTATTTGTAAAATATCTTGCAAGTTGTATATAAGGAAAAGAAGCTAGGATGCTGTATTATATTTCCCCATTTGCTTGCCCTCCAGCTGATGAGCAGCTGACCAGCTGCACTATTTTTCCCTTAGTGCCCCTTGGTACTATCCCTCAGGGCTAGGTCTGATGTGTGCTTTTACATATCATGCAGTTAGACATCCATAGCATGTATGATGTGTGCTCTTACATATCGTGCAGTTAGACATCCATAGCATGTATGATGTGTGCTCTTACATATCGTGCAGTTAGACATCCATAGCATGTATGATGTGTGCTCTTACATATCGTGCAGTTAGACATCCATAGCATGTATGATGTGTGCTCTTACATATCGTGCAGTTAGACATCCATAGCATGTATGATGTGTGCTCTTACATATCATGCAGTTAGACACCCATAGCATGTATGATGTGTGTTCTTACATATCATGCAGTTAGACACCCATAGCATGTATGATGTGTGTTCTTACATATCATGCAATTAGACATCCATACCATGTATGATGTGTGCTATTACATATCATGCACTTAGACATCCATAGCATGTATGATGTGTGCTCTTACATGTCATGCTGATAGACATCCATAGCATGTATGATATGTGCTCTTACATGTCATGCATTTAGACATCCATACCATGTATGATGTGTGCTCTTACATGTCATGCTGATAGACATCCATAGCGGGTATGATGTGCGCTCTTACATGTCATGCAGTTAGACATCCATAGCATGTATGATGTGTGCTCTTACATATCATGCAGTTAGACATCCATAGCATGTATGATGTGTGCTCTTACATATCATGCAGTTAGACATCCATAGCATGTATGATGTGTGCTTTTATATATCATGCAATTAGACATGCATAGCAAGTATGATGTGTGCTCTTACATATCATGCAGTTAGACATCCATACTGTGTATGATGTGTGCTCTTGCATATTATGCAGTTAGACATCCATAGCAAGTATGATGTGTGCTCTTACATATCATGCAGTTAGACATCCATAGCATGTATGATGTGTGCTTTTATATATCATGCAATTAGACATGCATACAAGTATGATGTGTGCTCTTACATATCATGCAGTTAGACATCCATACCGTGTATGATGTGTGCTCTTGCATATTATGCAGTTAGACATCCATAGCAAGTATGATGTGTGCTCTTACATATCATGCAGTTAGACATCCATAACATGTATGATGTGTGCTCTTACATATCATGCAGTTAGACATGCATAGCATGTACGATGTGTGCTCTTACATATCATGCAGTTAGACATCCATAGCATGTATGATGTGTGCTCTTACATATCGTGCAGTTAGACATCCATAGCATGTATGATGTGTGCTCTTACATATCATGCAGTTAGACACCCATAGCATGTATGATGTGTGCTCTTACATATCATGTAGTTAGACATCCATAGCATGTATGATGTGTGCTCTTACATATCATGCAGTTAGACAACCATAGCATGTATGTGTGCTCTTACATATCATGCAGTTAGACATCCATCAATCCTTCTTCTTACACATAGCATCCTGCAAGGTTCCTGGTCTCCAAAAGAAATTACACTGGCATTGATGTCCCCACATCCTTCCATTGGGATATGAAAGCTGGCTGATGGCTGCTTCATTCTGTCATCCTGTGGCCAATTGCACTGAGTCTATTTCAAAACCCAGGTCACAGATGGTACAGATGAATACCCTGCCTTGGTTAGTTTTAGAAAATGAATCCAACCACATGGTGTGGGGATAAAACTCACAATTGTATATATGTGTGTGTGTGTGTGTGTGTGTGTGTGTGTGTGTGTGTGTGTGTGTGTGCGTGTGTGTGTGTGTGTGTGTGTGTGTGTGTGTGTGTGTGTGTGTGTGTGTGTGTGTGTGTGTGTGTGTGTGTGTGTGTGTGTGTGTGTGTGTGTGTGTGTGTGTCTGATACTGTCAAGCAAATGCATGCATACACATACACACACACACACACTCACACACCCATACATTTACAGACATACACACACAAAAACACATATAAATGCAGTCATGTGCATATAGATAGATAGATAGATAGATAGATAGATAGATAGATAGATAGACAGATACACATCTCTATATGGATATTTTGAACTTGATAGATAATTAGATTTATAGCCATCCATTTTCTGATGAGAGATGTAAACGATTCATAGGTTCATAGGTGTATACTAGGCTCTCAAAATCAGAGCAACAAAGTTGTAGTGATCCCCTCCTTTAAACCCCTCTATTTAGCTGACAACCCTTTTAATTACTGACATTACGTCCCTTACATGACTTCCAGATCTCTAGTTGCCCGGATTGCTAGATTCCTAGTTTTTAAATGTTTAACATTTTAGTATCTTTAAGCACTTTATATTTAATACTTAATATTTGTAATTTATTTTTTGAAATGTAATTAATATGAATTTCCCATAGATGGAGCTCTCTGCTTTAGAAGGAATTTAATAGAACATTTTAAAAGCATTTTAAAAGTATTTTATGTTTATTGTTTTAATGTAAAGTTTTTCAATGAGAAGTTTTTTATTGTGATGTTTTTTACTGTGAAGTTTTTTTAATGAGATTTATGAAGGTCTATCATGTTTTGTCTTTGTCTATATACAGGATGTGTCTACTAAATTTGTTAATAGTCCTGACATTTTCATTGGATAATTAATGGAATGATGTTCATTAGGTTTTATTAAAAATTATCCCTAGGTATTGCATGCCCACATCTGACGAAGTAACTTTAAACGAAAACGTATTGTGACAATGAATTGTGTCAACATTAACGTTATAGCAGAATAAACTTGGTTTGAATCTCCCTCCGTGGCTTCATTGTTTCACCTTACATCGCATTTTCTTGCATTTACTGGTGTCATTGTGCTTTGGTGATCACTTTTGGTTATTTATAAAAACAAGTATTACATGAAGGAAAAATTTTTACACAATTTATTACAACATAATTGTTTTTCTTTTTGTTTTGTGGTCTGTTTAGGTTGTAAATGCATTTATCAGCTTGTTTTGAGCTCACTATCAGCAGTGTGGAAATGCTAATTTCATTTATTATTAGTTTTATAAATTGTCTTTGGCTAGTTAAAAGTTGTAGCTGATCTCTCCTACTTCATGCTGATTAGGTCAAGGTATGCAGAGGACTTAGGGAAGAATAATGCATTTAAAGATGTGCAGCTATGAAAACCAAAACAGTTAATTAAGGCATTTAAGAAATTTTGTCCCAGCCACATGATTTATATCTGAAGTTCAAGGGCATGTGTAAGTAAAACTTTACTTGTTTTAATATTATATACCAGAAAATTAAATAAGAAAAAAAAATAATAAATATTAATTTACTAATATCTTGTATAATAAATTTACATCCAATTTGTTGATTAAGAGAAAAGCTGCATTTAATCTTCCAGTGAACCCAGTTTTGTTAACTTTTGAATGTGTTTGTGAAATAGAAAAATAAGAGATCTGTTTATGTAAATATTTACATAAATACTTTCATTTGACATTACAAAAAAGTTGCTTTCCAAAAATGTAACGTTAAGAAATATTTGTTTCTTGTGAGCAGATAAAGGTAGTGTGATGGTTACAGTGACAAAAGGTAAGTTAACTGTTGGTGAATAATAGTGGCTACAGACAACTGTCTTTACCAGAAGTTATGCAAGCATAATGACATTTACGGATGGATTCCATAAACTTTGAGAACTTTGGAAGATTGCTCAGAGTTTCACGCAAGATTTGTGGTAAGCCAAGTCATACACAAATGTATCCACTGAAAATAAGCACCCACCCAGTCAGACTTTTCCAGTAAACAAATGTCAAAATAATAAATAAGTAGAATATGCCCCAGTATATGGAAAATACCTCAGAGCAAGGCAAATGCAACAAATAACCAGCGGCATCAGAGTAACCACAATCAGTCATGGCAAATCTGTAGTCAAGGGAAACTCTTCCATAAAGTAATATATGTGTGCATTGCCAAAGCACATCTACAAAAGGTATGCAAGCCCAATGGAACTGCTAGTAATATGTGAAAAGTACTAGCTGAGACAAACGTGCATCACCAGTAATTTAGAAAAGTGACAAATATCCGCAAACAATTACAGATACGGTCCTATAACTTATATAAATACATCCATCACAATTTGGGGAATCTGACATAATTTGCAAAATTTCTAATAAAAAATTAATTAAGTAAAGTAAAGGGCAATCATTGCCATGGCTAACAGTAGCTAACAATAGGTGTGGGACACTTGTGGGGCACATAAGTAACTCATGCAACCCAAAGAAATGAGGTGATAGGAAAGCAGATGTGAAGTGGGGGTAAAGAAGAGAGATATGCAATGGTTATGATGTAATAAGAAGATCAGAGGGAGAGTTAGAGGTGAAAGGGCAATTTTTTTTGGTGGGTATTGACCCCTTTTTTTTGAAAATAGAAGGAACGGAAAATACATGGAGAAAGGAGGTGGGCAACAGAGAAGGTACAAACATTTAATAAATATCACAAGAGATGACAGACAAAGGTTGGTAATACACATAAAGGATAGGTAATGTATTTAGACAGCACAAATATAGACTATATAACTTGGGTGAAAGAAAAATGAAAAACAGGATAGGGATGCATACCAGCCATATTGCATTGCATTACAAAAGTACATGCACACCAATTCACAAAGCAGTGCTGAGAAGTTGTAGACTGAGTGACAGTTATACCAGAACAAGAATTACCAATGGTAAGTCTGAGTCTTAGAAAACTGAACTGGGAGTGCTGTTATTGCAGTATGCAATGGATATCAAATACCATCGTCCACTAGGCTGTCAGTAGGTGCAAGTGTACACCAAGCAACAGCAAGGATAATTAAATACAGACAAAAAATACCAGGCACAGACAGCAAACTAGAACCACCAACCCTCCATGTGAAAGGCAAACAACCAAACATAGTGCCAAACCGTAGCACTGCAGTAAAAGCATAATGTGGCTGTGAAATAAAGCAATCGTATACATTCCACCAACATAGGTGAAATGGGATCCATATGTCAAGGAACACATTCTATGTCAACACAAATGTGTGCTCAGGAATACAACATAGATGCATGATGGTTTACTATCATTTAACCGGATCGCGCAACAGCGAATCGCGGCTATGTCGAGGCAAAACCTCAAAACTAAAAACAATGAACAACAATAAAATCGAAGTGTGGTGACTGTAAATCTTGACTTCGACATTTTCAGTCACCACACTTCCAGGGACACCATTACTGTGCTTTGCACAGTAAATAACATGTTTGCAGGGGGGCTCCCCTGCACCCCCCCCCACACCCCCTGCTATGTAAATATATTAACTCCGGGATCGCACTATAGTGAGGGAAAGGGTACATTTCCCAATTCCCACTATAGTGTGAGCTGCATTGAAATGTCGGAACTGACAACAGCGAATGCTGTATTGCATTCACTGTTGTCAGTTCTGACATTTTCTTTTTTGAGTTAATGAGTCAGTGACAGCCAGATTCGAGATTTTGTCAGTCACACGAACTGCGATTGACAAAATGATAGTAAACCATGCATGATATGCAATGGCATTACATAAGCCAAACAGAAGCATGGCTCATCACATAGACCCACTCCAATGACATGGAATATGAAGTAAAGAGTGATAAATATATGAATAATAAAAGCTAAGGAATCCAACCCTGTGAACAGGCAGGAAGCACACCAATGTCTGGGTAAAGCAAAATGCACAGTACAACATACAATGGCAAAATGCACAGTACAACATGCAATGGAAAAATATACAGTACAACATAAACATTAGTGAAATCTACCCAGCTGCCACCAGCTTGTGTGCATGTGCCTTGCATGACTATGATACCCAACATGGAAAAACAAAGGTCATATTGCACCATTACACCTAGATTACAATTACAATACCTTACAGGAAGGTGAACATACTCATATAGGACAGAGCTATTAAGGGGAATGCACAAAATCACATCACATCAGTGAAGAAATGCTAGCAAGAGAAAGTACGTACTGAATAAAGCAGAACAGCCATAGCTAATGAGAGATATTACACATGCAAGTGTCCACAACACAAGATGGAATGGAAGGCCTTGCAAGGTACATTGAATCAAACAACTAACCTCTGACACGTGAGCATAGTGCATTTGGGATCAATAAAAATATGTCTGTGTACAAATGACCCAAACAACATAGTAATGTGCAACAGTTAAACAGCAAATGTCATAGGTACCCAAAAAAGTAGGTTTGAATACCACATAGCCATATATACTACCATGAAAGCATAATACAACAGGTGGCACAATCACCTTCACTGATATAAATATCACAGTACAGGTTTAAGATTGGTCAAAGGACAGTCCTGTGTGCACAAGTATAGCATAACACAATAGAATACATGCCTACAGCTAAATTCATATAACAAGGGCAGTTGTGTGATGACCATATTAGGGCCATAGATATGTACATTCATATAAATCAGAGTATATGTACTACAAATGCATACACATGGACATGTATGCTGACCTGTGTATACATTTCTCAGTATAAGCTATGTGTAAAAAGACCAGTTAGTGTCATAAGCATATATACACATGGATAATGTGCATATAAACATACTTGACTGTGTTCACTGCATTATGTGAGAGGAATGGGAATAATGTAGTATGTAAATCACTGTCATCCCTTCGAAGTATATACATAGGTTCATAGTTATATACTAGGCTAGCTGCCCTTTTGTGTCATTTCAAGCCTAGTTAATATCCCTTTCAATGCTGAGAATCAATCACTGTACCTTGTGAATGTGAGGTAACCACCTTATCCATTATGCCAACTCCCAACTCCTGACTTGACTCTTCCAGTAAGCGAATGTCAAATAAATAAAAATAAATAAATAAACCTGCACATGATGACCTCCCTGGCTGCCAGCACCCCAGTGGTAGAAAGTGAACAACATGAACAGCATAAGCAGAGTGATTGTGCCCCACTCACATTATTCTGACTGTGATAGTCATATCTGCCACACACGAGGCCAGACAATGTTATTCTGCACTGCATGTATAGGAGTGCACACACATACAGACTGAAGGAATAGCACCCCTGCCATGTGGAGCAATGTATGCTGTAATGACAGCGCTGGGTGATCTGTAATACATACTTTATATCACATTGTACATAATATATCCAAACTGCATTGTGCAATGTAAAATGTTAAATTAACTGAATAATAGAGCGTAACACAGAGGATTATGATCGGGTCTCAGATCATAACTTATTATGTGCTGAAGACATGGATGCATAGAAATTCTCTGTACAGGCAGATTTTACTGTCTTGCAATAGACCCGACCGTAACAATTGTTATGGTCGGGTCGCGCACCATTCTGGTGCTTAACTGGCTTGTCTTTTTACATATATCGGAACATAATCAGCATGCCCCATGCACTACAAAAACATTACCTATAATTATTCATTTTCTACAAGTCAGCATGCCTGTGCAGGAATATTCAAGTTGGTCAATCACGAGTGCAATGTCTGTGATGGAATTTGAACATCAAAACTATATAATTGTGACTGTATATCATCATATTGCCTACAGTAATAACCCTCAACTGCAACAATTCAGGTATCCGATATGTATTATTCAGGGTAGTCATTTGTTATGCCATCATTCTCACAAAGGAGAGGCCTTTAACATGCAACACTGTCATTTATATCTAACTAGTAATTGCAAGACATTAACAACATGAGTAAAAGGTATACCCATTGCCATAAGTCATATCCATGTGTAAAGGAAACATAAGTACATCATTGTACACATATATCATAATACAGGATATTCTGGAAAATCTGCAGATAATGACCAAATGCACATTTATCCACAGTATAAAACTAATATGTGTCAGCACACTAAGTTTAACTTTCATAGTTAAAAAGAAAAAAGAAAGAAAACATTCATTTCTACTTGAAAACTATACTTGAAACCTGCATTGTGTTTACAAGACTCACATATATTTCAGCCATGATGACCTGCTTTTTTCTTACATTCATTAACCTGATGAAAATAGAAATGAATTAGAAAAGATTGTTGTGAAATTTAAACTTTAGGATTAACTAATGTATGTATTACTCATCATTCACATACATCAGTATTAACAGACGTATGCCATATGATGTTTCTAGAAGCTTTGCTGATAACAGAGAAATGCATCCTAAGTGCTATAGGTGTCAATGCCAAGCTAGATAGGCAGTCCTGCATTATGCTTACACTTCCCCATAGAGTTGCCGATAACTTCAGAATGCATTGAGATGTGAATGTAAATTTTAATGACTAAAACTTATTATTCTTCCATGTAAATTACTATTATTATTACAGATAATCATGGAATATGCTTAAAACACAAAGCATCACCTAAACACATATGTCTACTATGTACATATATGATAACTAAGGTGATAAGGTGAGGCATATGTAACTTACCGTGGGCATCAGGTAGCAGGAGTCAGACTTCTGCAACCCTCCAGTGAAGATCCTCGGCATTAATTCAGTGCTGGTGATCATAGCAGTGACTTACCTGCATGCCAGTCCAATACATCCCAGTTCATCCATGGTGCTCCCTTGCTATCCAGTTCCAGATGTCAATCATTGCAAAGCTCCTGGGGCATGCTCGCATCTTCTGTTCATGTCCAGCATAAACAGTGATATATGAATACCTGAGTTACTTATGACATTTTAATATGTTACTGCACATGTCTCACCTTCAGCACCGAATGCATTTCTGTGCATGTTTCCATTTTTATGCTCATGCTGACATGCATTTTGCACGTGTGCCTTCCCATATCTGCTGGATTCCACATACACATATACCTATGTCTCTGTATCCCAAACACTGCTGTATGTGCCATGGCTGATGTGTACTCACTGTCACTGATGTCCTGTATGACTGAATATGTTCTTACCCCTAAATGAGCCATGTTGCAGCAATAAACTGTGCATCAAAGCATTGCCTTCTGTTTGGCATTCCATGTCAGGCATGTGATGTGAGACTTGTTTATGATATTTCTCTTTTGGCCAGTACTTGGGAAGTTTGTCATTACTTATGCTGTTGTATGTGTTTACTGTGTTGTACCACACTGTTACACATCACATGATGCTGTGTGTGAGGTATCAGTGTTAGTCTATGACCCTTACATTTAGGTTATGTTTGTGCTGATGCATCCCCGCCCACTGCATGGGCCTAGATTTCTTGTGGTACTGGCTATTTTACTGCTACCTTCCCATCCTAGTTATATGTATGATGATGTCCTACCTGTATGACACCTTCTGTTGTGTACACCTCCTGTGTGCCACACACATACCAGTATGGTCCTCTTTGGTGATGTACTATGCAGGCAGACTTCCTGTGGTGGTGTTTCTTCTGTATACATCCAAATGTACTCCTTACTGAGTACTGTGTATGTGGTTTTACAGGTAGCTCATATGTTTCTGTTGTGTATGATGTTCAATGTGGAAAACTAACAGTTTATTTCCATTAGTCATGCTCCATGCTGCTGTTTTGGGACAGCACTGTGTGGACATAACTGTTCAGTCTGTGTATGTTTATACATGTGTCTTGTTATGACTCAAAGGTGTGTGCCAGACACTGCCATGTTGCCACAGCTAGGACATATCATCCTCAGTCACCCACGTCTATTTCTTCTCACCCCTGTGACTTCCTGATCATTTTGGGACAGCTCTGATAGCTGCACATCAGACATTTGGGGTACTTGGAGTAATTCACCCACACCAGTGGTTGGTAGGCCACCATGTTTTGATGTTATCATGTTGTACAGCATGGCACACATAATGACTATCTGCAATCCCTTTTCTGATCTGTATTGAAGTCCACCCCCAGATGTGTTCAGACATCTGAATCTTGCTTTCAGCACACCAAACACTCAATATTGTTTTGTGTTGCAGTGTGCGCTCTATTGCATACATCCTTGACAGGGTTTGATGGGGATCTGTAAAATGTCATTAGCCAAGGCTCCAGTGGATAAGCACAGTCACTGGTTTTTAGGGGGATGCTAAGGAATATTTGTTCATTTTGCTTCTTGTTTCAATGTCTGACTACTGCTTAACATATAGCAGTGATCATGTGCTTACCTAGTAGAAGCCCCTCCAGTATTTTACCATGTTGGAAAGCAGACCTCAGGGCACTTTTCCTCCAGATTGCTACATCATGCACACTACCATGGTGTGTTGCCATGGTATTTGTAATTAGGCCATCTGCAGAGCACCCACTTGACAACTGAGTGATGGCCACCCCTTTCTACTGATGCACCATTTAGCATATTGTACAGCTGGGGTTTTGATTGAGGCATGGGTAAGGACATGTGAAAAGTTGGCAATGGCATAGAACCTACACTCAATTACTTTACCATTCACTGGGAAAACTACTCAAGTACAAATTCCCAGGCCCAGCACTTACTGGAATTCATCAACTCAAATGCCCTGGATCAGCTGGTAAACTCCCCTACCAGAGGTGAAAACATATTGGACCTGGTCATCACCAACATGGGCAACAGGTGTTCCACACCAGAGGTCAACCCATCACTGGTTAGATCAGACCATAAACTAATCACTCTGGATGTCCACACCCCACCACCACCCCCAACTAAGGAAACCACAGTAAAAAACATTTATAAAGCAAACTTCACCTTACTTAAGACAGAGGTGGTAAGTTTCACAGCCCCCACGCTAAAGGATAATACTGCCTAAGATGCAGAAACCTTTACAAATGCACTCTATGAGCACCTACAAGGATGCATAAATAGTGCCACCCTAGCAAAACCAAGACTCACTCCTCTAAGAGAAGGAAACCAGTCTGGTGGACCCCTGCAATAAACAGAATATACAATAGAAGGAGGAAACTAGTTCAGAAAAAAAGCAAATCCCAAGAAGGAATGACATCCCTGATCAGTATCAGTAAGAAACTGAGGTCGCTCATGAAAACATCCAAGGCTAACTTCGAACGAAAAATAGCTAAGGATTCAAAAGATAACCACAAAGCCTTCTTTAGCTATGTTAAGACTCTAAGTGGCAACTCGCAGATATGCACTGAACTAGTGCAAAATAGCACAAAATATACTGAACCTACTGATATTGCCAACATCCTGGCAGATAGATTTAGTGCAAACTTCACCCCCTCTCACCTCCAAAAGGGCCCACAACAATACTGGAAAAGTGTAGTGTCCCAAAAATCACAGATGCACAGATGAAAACAGCCCTTTCAAAAGCCAAAAACACAGCGTCAATGGGACCAGATGGTGTCCCAGGTTGTGTCTTGCACGAACTACAGAATGAACTAACCCCCCACCTAAACACGCTGTTCAACCTCAGCCTCTTCACAGGCTACGTGCCCATAGAATGGTGCACAGCAATGCTTATTCCTCTCCACAAAGGAGGGGCCACAACTGACCTTGGTAACTATCGCCTCATAAGCCTGACTAGCCTGGTCTGCAAGGCTATGGAGCACATCAACATGGAACTCATTAAGAAAGACATTGGGAACCTCGAAACACTTGACCTACCCCAGTTCGGCTTTGTTAAGGGCAGATCATGCCTACTAAACCTGGTTGACTTCTTTGAGACAGTCACCAAGGCCATAGACGAGGGGAAAGGTGGTTCACACAGCCTACCTTGACCTTGCCAAGGCTTTTGACACCATTCCCCACTCAGGTATTACAGAAAAACACACCAGCCTGAACATAAACCCCTACATCATGAGATGGGATGCCAACTGGTTTACAGACAGAACTCACACGGTAAGAATAGTGGGCTCCAGGTCCGACTCTAAACCAGTCATAAGTGCTGTCCCACAAGGCTCGGTCCTGGGACCCCTACTGTTCGGCATATACTTCTCAGAAATACAGGCAAACACAGGAGGACTATGGCTAACCAAGTTCGCTGATGACTGCAAACTTTCGCCATAATTGACTCTCCGGCTGACACGGACATCCTCCAAAAGGGCCTTACTGAGATGGACACCTGGTGTCAAAGTCATGGCCTAAAGCTAAATGCCAAAAAATGCATAGTCATTCCGTTTGGAAAAAACAAAACACCCACAAATTACCACATAGGTGGCAGCCCCCTTAATACAGAAGAGGTAATAAGAGATCTGGGGACACAAGTAGATAGTAATCTCTGCTTTGACAATCATATTGCCAAAGTAGTTAGGAAATCCTTCTGTGTGGCCCATCTAATTACTAAAGGGTTCGCATCTAGAAATAAAGAGGTTATAGTGCCCCTCTACTCGTCACTCATTAGACCCAGCATAGAGTGCAATGCCCCATTTGGGATGTACCTCACAAGACACTTCCAACGGCTGGAAAGACCACAAAAGTACCTCACCAAGAGGATTACTGGTCTCAAACATATGTCCTATGCAGCCTGACTGAAAAAACTCTGGCTGTACTCAGTGGCATATCGCTTACTCAGAGGTGATGTCTGCCTGACTTACAAAGCCATGTCCAACTCAGAATTGATGGACATGCTCCAGCTAAATAAATCCAAGTCACTGCGAGCCATGCACTCTAGTGAGCTAAACCTTGCCACAACAATAAATAGAAAATGCTGGAGGGATAGATTCCTGTCACAGAGACTCCCCATGCTTTGGAACAAAATTCCAAATTACATCAGGCAGAGCCCCTCACTAACACTCTTCAAGAGAAACCTTGATGAGTGGATGGGTAACAGAAAATACACCCCTGGGATCACCTCATTGGCTCTGCTTGACAGAGGATCAGTTAATTAATCAATGGGGTTGCAGGAGCCTACACACTCTGGCTAGGCTTATAAATGCCCTCAGGCAGATCACCTAGTACCTACCTATGAACCTATGAACCTAAGAATAATTATTTGGTCTTGTTTTAGTGTACATTATGTAATCATGTCCACTGCTAATTTGCTGGCATCTTCCTTCAGTGTGCTGCACTGTTTGCAACTATATTTTGGAATCTGGCCCATAGACTTTGACTCACTTAATTTCTTGAAGGAAAAAGTAATATACGTGCAAATTTGTGAGTGTTTCGAAGTTCTGAATCCTAGAATAAGTACAGTTTTTAGTAATCCAAAATACTTAAAGACTTTGTAAATACCCAGTTTTGTCAAAATAGTTTCTGCATACAACTACAGCAAACAACATAATTATTTAAATAGTTGAAATTACAATGATGAAAACAGATCAGAGACATATAGAACTCTTTGAATGACATGGAAGGAAGACTAAGGGAAGAGGAGAAACAAACTGAAATTTTATTAAAGTAAAATACATGGTTAATCAATAAAGCTGAAGATTTGAAGAAGAGAAAAAGAAAACTTACATAATATTTAAAGTGCCAGAAAAAATAGAAGGAAATGCCATGGAGAGTTTTTTTAATAACATGGCTGCCACAAATACTTAAGAGGATCTTTCAACTGCTTATTGAAATGTCAGTACTCCAGATGCCAAGTGCCAACACAAAAAAAATCAAACCTGCATGTGAAAGTGAATCTTGAACATACCTCTTCTCATTTAATCTTTTTTTTTTTTGCAAGGGCAAGCCCTTCTGCACCCTCTGATGTAGAAGGCAAACCCCCACACCCACAGAACTCTGAGACTGTAATTCTCTTGTAGAAAAGGGAATATTCTGAGAAATGTTGACCATCTTGGACTTAGTATATGCTTTCTCTTTGTTCTCAGGCATTGATAGGATAGATACTCAGGACTTAAATTATGAAAAATTCGGCAGAAAAAAACTTAATACTAAATAAAATACTTGCCCCGAGATTCAGGAAGGCTGATTTTCTGTGCAAGAACAGTGTAAGAGCTCCTGCATGGAAAATGGTCACCGAGCGATTCAGTATAGTGTCGTTTTCACATGCACAAGTGGCCCTACACTGTTCTAGTATGGAAAATCATATGGCATGCAAATCACCTCATTTGCTGATGAAAACCATGCAAATGAGGTGATTTAGTGATTCACCAAGCTACTGGGTCTCCATGCTAGAGCAGTATTAGTGCAGAAATGTATTCGGAAAATAACAGTACATTTCTGCAACTGACAAAACGGAGGCATGACAGCTTGTGAAAAAGCATGTATTATGTACATTAGATACGCCAATGGCTAAATATAAGGTAATTGGCTTTAAAGATAGATTAAATATTATGAAAATTAAAGTTGTTTTTTTTTGGCTGATCTCAGCTGTTTAAGCATAGGGCGGCGGCACATAAATGGGATCATGCCGAAAATAAAAAAAATTAATTTGAAACTCAATTTTAAGTTAAATCTGCATTTTGCCATTATAGTCAATGGCATGCAGAATGTAAACAATACCAGACAGCACTGGTTGTCAAGGTGATAGGGTCTGTTTAAGTGTAGTAACTAATGTCTTACACACTGGGGTATGCAAATGAGGGGAGTTATACTGAATCACAGATTTCTTCAAAGTGTCAGCTTGTACCTAACCGTGTAGTTGCAGCAATACAACAGTGCAAGTCTAAGATCTGGATGACTTCGTAAGGAAGTGTGTACTGTAAGCTCATTGGAGCTCTGTGGCCCATGTTTGCCCTTGGTAAGCACAGCTAAGGAAGAGAGTGTGTCAGATGTGCCTGAGCACTGTGTACACAGCCTATACGGGTGTGAGCACCACGCACTGGGTTTTAAACATAAAAAAAAAAAAAAAAAAGAGGAAATGGCAGCACTGTTTACATTTCAGCACTGGGTATGCACAGCATGCCTTGGGACTTAAATAGGGAGGAACTGGGAAGGGGAAACAGCAGTAGGAAGGCAATCAAGGAGAACTAGCATAGCTAGCAGGTGCATACCTCTCAACTGTCAAGTCCCTGATTTTGACTCAAATTTTAGCTCTGTCCCTCTTAATCCTTCCTAAAACTAGTGACTTTTGGAGGAAAAGTGTCGAATTACACTTAATGAATAATGACAATAATTAAGAGTTATAGACTTCTTTTACTTCAGAAAATGTGTATTAATTCATATGCTCTGATTCTGTCAATGTTTCAAGTTAATAGCCCTAATATTTTAAGTGTGTTCCTGATTGTCCCTGATTTCTTCGTGACTTGTCCCTGATTCTGTTGAAATTTGTCCCCGATTGGTTGAGAGGTCTGAGCAGGTGGAATGTAGCAGAATCAGCCAATTACACATGCAACAGCCCAGTGCACTACTATAAACTATGCAAACACCTTTCAGACTGTTTTCTTCCACAAACTCTACACCACTGCTGTACACAGACAGGGGATTTTTAACTAGCAAAACTAACTAAAAATGTTAAAGGCTGCTGCTGCTTTACTCCGTCAATATGTGCTAGAGACTGAGGGTGGTGAGGAAGAGAATGCTGGCAACCAACCCACAGTGAGGAGGAGGAGAAGAGTGTACAGACCCAGGGTAACCTACCAGGGCCTACATGAGCTGAAGACAGTGGAGTGCTATAGGGTGGACAGGGAGATTCTACAGCAAATTATCAAGCTGTGTCATCCTCGCCTCACACATAGAACCAACAGAGGGGAACCCATCCCAGTGGATACCAAGGTATGTGTAGGCTTACGAATACTAGCAACAGGTGCCTTCCAAAGACCAACTGGGGATAACATGGGGGTCTCACAGGCATCAGCATCCAGGGTACTCCACCAGTTCCTGGATGCCATGACACCACATGCCAATGAGCACATATATTTCCCCAACACCCATGAGGCATTGACCAGAAGTATGCGTCTCTTTCACCATATAGCAGAATACCCTGAGATATTTGGTGCTATAGACTGCACGCACATCCACATCAAAGCACCACCCTGTGAGCGGGGTAGGGTCTACATAAACCACAAGGGCTTCCTCTCCATCAACTGCCAGGTCATGTGCGATGCCCAGGGCATTATCATGAATGTGTGTGCTGGCATTGCTCACAACTGTATCAGGGGTTTGCCAGGGGGACATCCCATATGGCCATCTAGTGGGGGATGCTGGCTATGCACTGCAGCCATGGCCAATGACACCCATCAGAAATGCACACACACCAGAACAAGAACACCATAATGAAGCACACGCACAAACCAGGATCATTGTAGAGAATGTGTTTGGAATGCTCAAGTCATGGTTTCGCTGCCTTGACATATCTAATGGAGCCTTGCAGTACTCTCCAGCTACATGTACACAAATGTTCATAGTATGTGCCATGCCACACAATATGATCCTGCAGAAACAGCTGCAGCAGGAACAACACGCGGCAGAGCCACTCAACTCTCCACCATTGCACAGGCACAGAGGGACTTGGAGGAGGAACTTCCTGAGCCTGCCCCTGTAGGCAGAAGGAGGCATTCCCAGTATGCAGGGCCTTGGCAAAGAGGAAAGCATAGCACACACACTGACACTGTAGGGACCCAGTGACTGATACCTCTCTCGACTCGCACATACAGTAAAAGGGATGTAAAACATGACACTACCTGTGCTTTACCATGTATAGGGTGTGTACTACATGCATCCGACATAGTCAGCCCTCCAGCACTGCCCTCAATACTGGCCCAACAACAAGGTACATTACCCTTCCTATCAATTACTGAATGGAGTAGTATGTTCTGATAGTTGTATGCATGGTATGGATGCAAACATGCAAGGGAATTGGGTGGCTGAATGGAATAGCAGCAGACAGCTGACAGCTATATGGGACAGCAGGAAATCCATAACAAATACTGGTGTCGACATACTAGGCAGTACTACACGAGGTGACAACTCCCACCGCAGTACATGTGATGACCCAAATAACTGTGGGTGTCAATAGGTCACAAGCATGGATGTCAATGAGGGTCACATACCCACCACCAGCCTCACCCAGCAGGACAGGTGTAGATGACCATAAAGAATGGCTGGGCTAAGGCCCCCAAATGATGGCAATGGTAAACAGCCCCCCTCCAGACCTACATTTTGGTTCTGAAGGTAAGAAGTCTAAAACTGAAATTTCTGCCATTAAAATGAAACGTGTACTCTACTGATATGACTCCTTTCTGCATGAAAGGTCACAATACAATATGAAATGGAAGCAAACAGAGTAACTGAAATATCAGTACAGTCATTGCAAATGTTTAAAGTCTTCAGGTGTGCACCCCCCCCACACACACACACACACACACAATTCCATGTAGAAATGCAGTAACATGTAAGTTTGAGGAGTAATATCACTGGGGCACAGATTTCCACAGTTTTCCCAGTCTACATTGTTGTATGTGTACAATAGCAGGGGTCAGTGTGGTAAGTTTGTTGTGTGCTTAATATTGCCTGGAAGTGGTCAGCATGTGGGCCTGGATGGTTATGTCTCAGTGGCCTAGGTACAGTACAGTGGTCAACAGGGCCATGTTCCAACAACTGCAGTGCCAACCACACTGCTTCTCAGCTACACCCATGTCAGCAGTTGTGCATACTCACTGCCCTGATGTCAATATCTGTCATCATCAGAAAGCTGGACACGCCATGAATGGGGGCCCATACATAGAAACAGTACACAGGTGGAAGTAACCTACACAGAGTCCATATAAAATAACTGTCAAATGCACACAACTTTGGAATTATACATAGAGGTTAGCATCACTTTAGTTGTCCCTCTAGTATGGAATACTGGTAGTCTGGCCAATCACTGGCAGACCATAAAAGGCACAGTTATAAAGTAATGACAGGCTGCCCATGTCCACACACAAGCCAGCATAAGGGTAATGTTCCAGGTATATCTGTGAGTCAAGTGCCAGTAGTTTCCATATCACACATGCACCCAGCTCACCCCACCATCAGCCACAGGTTTATCACAGGTCATATCCTTGCTGTAGGGAATGAGTACAGCATGAAACCATCTCTGTATGGGAATACATACATGATGCTGCATGCTGAATAGGTGTCCAATGCAGATGTGTCCCTAGCTGTAAGCAGCAACCTGACCACATCCAAACTCATGGATCAGTATGAATAGGAAGGATTGACAGGAACACCTCTGAAGCTTACCACCGTCACCCCAGGGTAATCCACTGGCTTTCAGCCTGGGAATGTATGACTGACAGAATGCACTGGCCTACTACAGATGGCCTACAGCACTCTCAAATGGCCTACAGTCCTCTGGCAAAGGCCCATGCCTCACCCATAGTGCCAGTGTATGGAATGTCAGGAGATAACCTTACATGGACATTGCAAAATATTTATCTCAAAGTGAGACAAAAGAATAAAGGTAAAACAAACCAATAAAGATGACAACAGTAAGACCTAGCCAAAGTCCTTGTTACTTCCCTGTATACATGTTTATATCCTAGTACACTGCCATGTAATATAAAGAATTCAATTTTACATATAATGCACTTTATAGTACAAGTAATGCAGTTTTTATTTCCACTTTGGCGTTTCTTTGTTGTAATAATTTTGGGAGTATTTCTTTAATTTTTTAAAAAATGTTTTTAATTGCCTAATTGGTATGGCTGTTTGAAAGTACTTAAGCTGTAACAAAATGTGGTTTTATTTGTCTGATGAAGTTGGATTTACACTGACTATTTGTAACTTTATTTGTAATAAAAACAGTGTATGCTGTGGTCTCGCTGCTGCCATTTTTGTGTTTACTAGTTGTTCTGGTTTCATATTTTGAGGAGTCGGTCATGGTCATTTTTGATGGCAAGCGGTGGAGTAACACAGTCGCAGGCGCTGTTTTCTGAAGACGATAATATTTTGAATACTTCCAGTGCTGCCCAAGAGGCGAACGCCATGGGAAATCTAACATTACTAGTACAGGAAGGTCGATTCCCTGAGCCAACGGAATTCGAATGTAAGTGCAACTGGCGTCTTTAGAACCAACAACAAGTTACCTACCCAGTTAGAACTGCACGAGCCTTCCGGGCCAGCTGTTGATAACTTCAACGGTCCGGTAGCAACAACATCTAGTGGAGGTAATAGTAATGGTTTTAATGGTATGGACGGTCATCAGCAACTGGGTGCTATGCAGAGACTGTCTCCAACCACACATAATGAAATAAGGAATGGACTTCTTTCTAACAGAAACTATTTCCTAAGAGACATTGCTTTCTTTGGGGACAACTTGGGAGATAAAGTTGGAGCTAATAACGAACTCAATTCGGTAAGTGCACAACTTAATTTATTTGATCAAACTAGAGGTGTCTTACCTGCAGGAATGCATAAATAAGAAAGTTGTCCGGAATTGATTATGTGATTGGATCAACAAGGATTTCATTTTTTGACTATGCTTATCAAACATTATGATTGTCACTTTAAAATCTGAACTGGAGCTATTGGAACACACAATCATAATATCTGTACTAGCATTGAAGCTAGTTTAAGCAAAGTAATAGAAACAAAATCCACTACACAACACTAATACTAACGAGGAGAGTTTTAGTTTACAGGACTAGTCTAGAACAGACTAACAATGGAATCAGAAACAACCAGCAAGCCAATAATGGTTTAAGGCCTACAACAATAATGGGCAGTCTAATTCCACTAATCAACAGGATTTTCACAACAACTGAGGAAACCAGCAGAGGCACAATCAAAGAAGGAGGTAAACCGAGTTTACCAACAATATTAGTAAACAATGAGGGCGACTTTAAGATATATAATTTCAGTACCGAAGGGCTGATCTGGTCAAAACCATTCTGGACCTGAAAATGTTTGTGCACAAACTTAATTTAACTGCACTTTTTGGTAACAACCCAGCACTTACAGGCACATTGAGAGTGTCTAGTTTATTTAATCCGCAATTTTGAGAAGGTCTTGCTAGGGAAGTTCCAAGATCTGCTCCAACAATTAACTGTTCCAAGAGCGAGTTGGAATACATTTACTTACTGAACTCTTGTAACATCCGAGTCATGAAACCTGATAAGGATGGGAGTTTGGTTTTCATGGACCAGTTTGATTACACAGATAGAATGGAAGCTCATGTGACATCTGATGTATATGAAATGAATGACTTATTCCTGGATGGTAGTATTGACATAGATACCTTGCAGAATTTAATCATGCCAACTCCCATTTTACCTACATTATTTGGATTAAGTCTGAATCACAAATATGCTATAATTCATGGATTTTTTTTTATTGTATCAACAATTCCTACACTTAAAAGGGATGGCTAGTAGTGATATTAAGACTATTGAAATTTTGTTGGAGCTAGTACTAACTAACAGCTTCCTGTGGTTTAATGGAACAATCAATGGCATTTTGGGAGAGGCATTTTTTATTTAATGATGCACTATACAAAGAAAATGTTGTCTGGTACACAAGGTACCAAGATGATATGTGTTTTATCTGGAAAGGGGAAGTGGAGCTCATTGAGACCTTCATTTGTAACATTAAAACATTTACTTCATTCTGATTTTCACATATCAGATAGGATATAAAGGACATCACTACTTGGATGAAAATCTATGTTTTAAAAAGAGGTTACCCATTGGGGTTCCTCAACAACATTTATTTTTAGGTCACTTTCAGTTGGTTTTTTTGTAAGGGTATGAGCAAGGGTATACTGGATGGACAGTCAACAATATAGTGACAAGGAATCACGCTAATGACAATACTTTTTTTACTTTATTCAGTGTATTTAGGATCATAATATGTGGTGAGTCTGTCCATTTTCATTGGTTCGGGCCATAACCCCCTACAAGCTCAGCTTTTCCGGGGTTAGGCATACAGTTAGCGCCGGTCTGCTAAATCTGCTTGGCAGTTGATTTTTTACGTGCGAAGTTGCAGCCCTGGACGCTAACAACCTTTTTAACATCGCCACATTCATTCACGCATGTCTCGCAGAAGATGATCTAACTGAGAATCAAACTCACTTTAAAAATGTTGTTGATGTCCATCATGTAATGTAAAGAATTCAATTTTATATAATGCACTTTTATAGTACAGGTAGTGCAGTTTTTATTTCCTGTAACAAATTTATTTTTGTCTGATGATGTTGGTGGATTTACACCGTGAAAGCTCTCACAGATATCATTCACCTTTGAAGTACCTGTTGGCAACACTAACCCATGTAAGGTCAGTGGTGCGTGTGGTAAATACATAATATAAAGGTCTGAAAATAAATGCATAACACTAACAATACATACATAGATAGGTAGGGGTTTGAAACCAGTACTGGCAAGTGTGTGTCTCTATCTGTCATCAGTATCCTGTTACAAGGCCAACAGTACAACACACAAGTAGAGGTAGGTGTAGACAATCACTACCTTAAATTGTGTAGTATCATGTGCAATGACTATGACACAAAGAAAAATGTTTGCATACAACAGTAACAGTAATAGTGCACTCCCAATCCATGTGATTTTGACATTATGCACAAAGGCCACTTAACACTTATGAGTTATAAGAGAACACCATGCAGCTGCCTGTTTACTACAGCAGTGCCACTACAGCACTGAGAGTCTTGACGATGTGTTACATCTCCTGACTAAGTGTGTGCTATCCAGCATATCCAGCAAGTAAAAGGACATGGTCACCATCCGGCTCAGTACCAGTAGCCCAATCACGGTGGGCCCGCTTTAGCCATGTTCCCCACTTTGTGGACACATGCAACAACAACATAAACTGCAAACATACACAAAGGCTCAATGCCTTATACACGCTCACCAAACTATAGAAATGTTACATCTGAAGATTGTTACACACAAATGGCCAGAAATGCCACATCTGAAGATACTCCACACATCAAAGCACATGCTTGAGAGAGCCAGTGCACAACACCACACACACCCAATGGACATATATAAAAATAAATATAAACCAGCATACATGTGAAATATACTCACCCCCTGGTCACCCCATTAGAAATGGGGGGTGTGGAATACCCACCCCCTGGGGGACCACTCCAGTGACAATACTATATTCATGAGCCACACTGGCTGACCTGTGTTCATGGCCTAATGCCAGACTATTTATGCTGGCCTTGTTTAGAGCCTTGCCTCTATTCCCCACCTACTACACCTAGGAAGCAATGAAAACTATGGACATAGTACTCTAGCAGTGTGTGTGTGTGTGTGTGTGTGTGTGTGTGTGTGTGTGTGTGTGTGTGTGTGTGTGTGTGTGTGTGTGTGTGTGTGTGTGTGTGTGTGTGTGTGAATAGTAATACCATTGTGTTTGGTTGATGAATACCTCCTGTGGCTGTAGTTATTAGTAACTGAAGGTGTATCCAAACCACAACACATACCATTCTCCAGTCTACAACAGATTTTAATCAACATATGCCTATGTACAACCCTCAGCCCTATAATCTGTGAGGCATATGCAATCACTGTATTACAGACCTGGGAAATCCATGTAGATACAGCTGTACTTTGCCTAAGACATGGTGGATGTGTTACCACACTGTCATACCCCCTTGGTCTTGCTGTAGGGCCACATCCTGGTGCCACACAGATGCCTAGAACAGAAACAGGATACAGTATGTGAGAAAATATTCACTCAGCATTTCACTTGTGGGGGGAGAGACAGATAAAGCTGGCACTAAATGTGTTGCCAAAACTGTGGCCAATATCTGTTGTCTCAGGATAGGTATTACCATTTTGCAGTAATTTACAGCACTTGTGTTTAATGCTGTGGAGGTTGTTGATGTAACTATCAAAGGCTGTTGTGATTGTCATCAGTGTCTGCTGCATGTCTGCCTTCATAGTTGCCTGTAGGGGATTCCATGAGGGGATCACAATTTGTGTTTGAGGCTAATAAGGGAGTTCAACAGTCATGGGACACCACCTTTCTCTGCAACAGTGTCCTCCTTCTGTTGTACACTTTAGTAATGGCAGCGGACCATCACATTGTCTTCCAGTGCTTGGAAGGCAGTGTCTGGGTTCTGTTGGCTCTGGGTAGTACCATGCATTCATGTACCTGTCTGTACAGTGCACAATGTGTATGATTTGAAGTCCTGCAGCTATTTCCCATTGCCATGGGTGCAGTGAAGTCATCCGCCCCTATTTTCATGAATGCAAAGTCAGGTTTGGAGAGGTTATGTAAGGTGCTTACCTTTGTGGGAGGTGTGGCTGGCATGCTGAGTCCCATGTTGATTACAGCCTGTGTGGATCACACCATGCAGGGACTGACAACTGTGGATGAGCAACAGTCCCATATTTAAGTAGTCAACACAGGTCAAGGTTGTTGCATCCTCTACTGGGGGTCAGTATGAGCCTGTCCGGGGCATTGGAAATGATGAATCCCAGGAAGTGTTGGGCCACTGTACTAGTGCTTGGCTACTTTCCCCAGGTGATGGAGGGGTAGTTGAAGTCTCATACTATGTCAGTGTTGCATTGGACCATCATAGATGGCAGGGTGTTGAGGAATGTGTGTTGACAGTCTAGGGACATAGATGTGGACCCATAACAGTCTATGGTCTGGATTGCATTATTACCCCAAGGCAGTTGTACCGGAAGTATTCTGCTGGGATACTAGTCTGGAGGTGTTCCTATCCATAATGAATATGGAGACAACACCACCTGTGGAAGTGTGGTGTGGTTCATGTTTGAGGGCTGACAGCTGTGGAATGTGTTATAGCCTGATACTGCAGGGCTGCTGCCTGCTGCTGTGAATCACCTCTCCATTACAGCAGACATGTTAATGTCCTGCACTCCAATGAGTGCTTTGAGTGACTGCATCCTGACAGATGTCTACTGTTGAGCAGCATGACCCACAGATTGCATACATGTCTAGCTGTTATGGTGGTAATTACATTAGGAACACTGCCTAATAAGGCATCATGGGGTTGGCAAGACACTTAGTACCTGGTAACCCAGCGTGGACAGATGTAGGACATATGTGGGAAGTCATTGGGTTCTGTCAATCATGTCATCCCAAGCAGAGAGGTACTGGATCCCCTGAGAATGACACAAAACATGTAAGCTAATGTTGCAGTCAATCATCTGTTGATAGTACCTCAGCATCATTCTGGGTGATGGTGGTACACTTCTCAGGGCTACTGTCACACCTGCCTGGACCACATAATCAGAGAGTTCAACCATGTATCTTGTCATGTAATCCAGGGAGGTGTGTCCAAGTCATTCACACCCACATGGATACAGAGTGATACTCGTAGTTGTTGTGGAGTGCCATGCCTGGCTGTGTCATGTGCTGGATGCTGGCATGTGATAGATATTTGGCTGTTACCTGCTGCATATTCAACTGTGTGTGCCTCAGTATTGAGTTACCCATGATCACTGTATTGTACAAGGTGATTAGCCTTAGGAGCTTAGGTTGAGGGGCAGACTGTGTAGGTTAAATATGTGTCCCTTGGCATGTGCCGTGTCATGGTGTCTGAGTGGGTGCCTGTCTTGCTGGTCTGTGCTGTTTGAGTAAATGTCCATTGAGTGTGAAGGTGGGTGTGTGGCTTTTCACTGTATGTCATGGCTGTCAAAGTGAGTGTCATGGTGAGCTATGTGGTCCACATGGTGTGCTGTAGGTGTTGATCCTATCATCTTGACCCGCTAGTCCAGTTCTTGCTGGAGAGTGCTGATATCCACATTGGGTGATATACGGGTAGCTCTCACAGGTCTGAGTGTTTGGAGTTTAGAGTGGAGGGTTGTCTGTGTACATGAGGCAGTTGCAACAGTGTCTCATAATGGAAAAATGCACCAGGTTAATGGGTGAAAGCACAGAAAACTGCCCTTCAATCATGCCAGGAGGGGTGGACATAACTAGTACGTACAGGGGCTACTTTTGTTATGAGCGAATACTGCTGATGGCTCTCAAGTGTGCCACACATCTTGATACAATAACCTGAAGTGTCAAGTCATAATGCTATTTGAAGTGCAAGACAGAAAGAACTAGCATGATGTAAGGGTGGAACTGAAGGCAAACTTTCTGTCACCTGTAATACTTTACCTCAGCTGTGCAGTTATCAGCAGCTTTGGTAATTTGTAAGCTCAGTAAGCTCTGTAGCACATGCAGTAACTGCATATCACTATAGTAGGCATAACTAGATATTCATGAGCTCTAACCCTCAATACTGGCAAGTGAGTGTGTGTGTGTGTGTGTGTGTGTGTGTGTGTGTGTGTGTGTGTGTGTGTGTGTGTGTGTGTGTGTGTGTGTGTGTGTGTGTGTGTGTGTGAATCATGTACTGTCTGGCTTATATTATTTTTGATGTGTCTACTAACCTTCACACTTCCCCTCACCCCAATCTAGTAGTCATGTTGATGTCATCCACTTTAGAAGTACCTTTAGATGAGGTGAAAATGTGTAAGCTCCGTGGTGTGTCTGATAACTGTGTAGCACTATAGTAGCAATAACTAGATAGACAGGCATTCTAATCTCCCTACTTGCACCTGTTTGGATGTGTGTGTGTTTGTGTGAGAATCATGTGGTGCGTGGTTTGCACCATTTTTGACCTGTGTACTACCCTTTACACTTTCCCTAACTCCAATTTAGTAGTCCTGTTGATGTCATCCACCTTAGAAGTACCTTTGGAGTAGGTTGAACTGCATAAGCTCTGTGACATGTCTGATAACTCCATAGCACTATAGTAGTAATAACTAGATAGGCAGGAGTTCTAATCTCCCTACTGGCAACTGGATGTGTGTGCATGTGTGAGAATCATGAGGTGTGTGGTTTACACCATTTTTGACCTGGGTACTACCCTTTACACTTCCCCTCATGCCAACTTAGTAGTCCTGTTGATGTCATCCACCTTAGAAGTGCCTTAACAATGCCCATCTATGTGATATTTTAGCCAAATAGGCTACAGTGCGTGTACTGACACATATGGCAGCATGAGGTATCATACCTTACTGAAACATCATGCTGATACGACATCTACCACCCTCACAGGTGGCCAGCCTTGTGGGTGCAATACATGAGTCCATATGCTTGGTTTTACAAGTACACTGTTCATGTTATGGTCACATTAAAGGCTGGAAGAGGTGTGGACTGACATACTGTGGTCCTAATGTGTATGTAACAGGAACACCTTGCATCTTAACAGGGGTGTGTACACAATTTATATCCACTGTATACCACTAATGTGTCACACATGTCCCTACCTTAGGCCATTTGTCCAGCCCATTTTGCTGGCCTCTGTCCAGGCATCGTGGCACTGACAAGTTGTGAGGTATGCTACAGGTATGTTGAATTCACATTAGATAGGCCTCAGTGGTGACCACTGTGATGCAGGCTAGAGGTCACATTCAAGATGTGAAACATTATGAAATGATTTTCTGTGGTCTCATTGTCATACAGCACACAAACCTTGCATTCCAACAGGGATGTGTACACTTGCGATATCTATTGTATATAGGTGTTGATGTAGCTGTTAGTGGTAGGCATGGACAGAGGGTCATAACACAGTTGGACACTTCTCCAAGTACTACCTGATAATCATGCCTACTCTAGTACCTATATCAGTATCAGGGCAATGCAACAATCAGTAGCTGTAAATATTTATGTCTCTTGTATGCACTGACACTGATATTACACACATGTGCAACATGCACAACCTATTTACCTGACTGCTTGAAACCCATGTGATTAGTTTTGTGCCTTTCAGCTGAATATGCACATACATACATGTGCTCAGGAGATACCTGGTATACATTTCTGTTCTATGGTAGTATGACACACTGTATTTATAGTCTTGCTGTACAGTCATACTTCTCAACCTGATATAGCAGGATGTCTGGACAATGGCATACATAAATGGGTGACAAAAGGGACATCAGTATTGATACTGTATTAATATAGCTGCACCATACATTAGCAAGTTGATTGCACAGTAGGCTTTGACATCACTGTGATAACCTGAATGATTTCCAAAAGTCATAAGTAGGTTATTACATTACATTGTCATTGAACACAGACTTGCTAATGGTTTGGCTGACATAACACAGGTATATGTTTATGGGACTACATATATCAGTCACAAATGTGACTAATGTCCAGCAGAGCACTGTACAGTTGAATGTTATTAATTCAATATATCACATGCAATTCAATACACATGTCTGCAACACTACTTTACTATGCACATGCCCTATATAGGTCTTTTAGCTTTACAGGACAACATGTATCATGCTCATATTCACAGGTAACATATGGATATGGACAACATCCCACTAACTGGCCTAACAGTGGTACAGTCACAACTGTTTGACAGACACCCCAGTGGTTGTCATATGTGAGCTGACTTTTCCAAGGGTGAGGCAGGCTCCTGAGCTGTGATCCTACCTCGCAACCTCTTAGAACATCACTTCTGGACAAAGCCTAAAATGATGGTGGGATAAATAGGGACAGACTTTAAATATTCCTGTTACAAACGTAGGAAGTATGTAGAATGATACATGCTGCATTACCATGAATATTCTTAAGGATGTGGAGTCTTAAACTCAAGTGTTTGTCATTACTTGATGTCTTCAATCCTCAGCTATTTGCCAGAACAGTACAGACTTCAGGAGGAACAGCCTAAAAACTATGATGGGAAAATATGGACATTCTGTGAAGATCTGTACAGTTGAGAGGTATGGCTGTGATCTCCCCCACTGCAGAGAGGGTCAGATGCTATGCCCATAGCAGCTGTTCAGCAGGACATTAGTACAGCAAGTCTTGTTGGGAGATATATTCTTCCAAATCATAATTCCCATTATTACAGAACAAGTACTACATTCAGTTACATGCTTACATGTTCCCCTTACCTTTTCTTTTTTTTCTTCTCTTTTCCAGTTTATGTTTTATTTCTCTCTCTCTCTCTCTCTCTCTGCACTACAGAGATAGAGCTGGTTTGAATAGGTGGCAGCATGGCTTTTGTAGGTGATGCTCATGACCAGGTGATGGCCTGTTCACCTATTAGTGTTCCCCACTTGCTACTTACATGCAGAGTAATGGTGTAGTTCTTCCAATAGCCAATGTCATGGCAACACACTCCTATAATTGAGTACTCCATGTGGGCGTTGGCCCTTTTCCTTACTTGTGAGGTAGACATCTTGGAGTTGTGTGGGCTACTACCTCTTACAACAAGACTTGTGGAGACAAGCCAACTAAATGGTGGAAAAGGTTCAAGACTTAGGGGCAGAATGTGTGTATTGCTGTTATATGTTTGGAATACTGCTAGTTTAACATGGTTTGTCTGCACATGCTGCTTCTGCATGGGTTTCAGTCTGACAAAGTTATGTCTCTGCATAGCTCTCATCTGTAGGGCTATCCACATAATGGCCACAGGTTAACCTGTTATGTTTGGTCTGTCCCCAGACAGGTGTTGTCCTTGACTAATCAGTAGCATACTCTGGTGATTGCAATCTGTAAAGGCTAACACCCAGTTGTTTTCCTGACTTTATATCCCTCAGAAAAGATATGTTACAACAATCCATGTAACACCAGCAACTTTGTCAGTGTATGACAGCAATATTTCAAGTATGGCCAAGCATTTGGACCTCTGTCTACCAATTATGTCAGGCTTTGTCCAGATGTCATACAGTAGGAGGTTGATAGGTATAATGGTTTATCATTTAGTGTTGTCATTCCAGTTGAGGGAAAGGCTGGAAAACATGTTGAAGTCTGTACATTCAAGAGGTTGGTCTATAGAGAATGCTCTTAGATGCCTTTGTAACATATTTTATGTGGGGGAGAGTAACACCCATTTTAAAACTAGGCTGTTAGAACATGTGAGATCTATTACTGATAAGAAAGATGACAGGTCTATAGACATACATTTGAATAAATCTCACCATGGGGACAGTAGTGGGTTCCAAGGTACTATCTTGAAAAAGTTCTGTTCCTCAGTTTCATGAAACATTCATAAAAGGACAATTGTTATGTACAGACTCAGTGCATTAATATTAAATGTGACACTTTATCCCTTGGGGGGTTAAATAAGGAGTGTAATTGAAAGCTGTGTATTTAATTATGTAATTAAGTGTTAATTGCGTCTTGTGATTAAGGCAAGTATTTCTCGTACTGTTTTACTCCTTGAAGGCTTTGGTCAAGACATCAGTGTATAATAAACATGTGTGAATTACTGGCTGGTTGTATTTCTCTTTGCTATGTTCAGTCATTGTAGTGGTTCTGCTAAGAGGTTATTTTATGTCTGTCCATTGTGTATGGCCTATCATAATTTTGTAGCAGTGTACTGTTCACTTATTTATTTGGACTGTGGGAGGGGCAGATGTGAGTGTTATGGGGCCTTTTGTATCAGACTGTGCATGCTGACCCAGTTATGGGTGGTCTATCAACAACATATGTTTGTATGGGCATTTTGGGACATGTATGCATATAATTTATATATATTGTTCGAATCAGTAAAGGTCGACTTTTAATGATCGAACAATTGAAAGTTCGAAATGTTCAAAATGAACATAAAAAAAGAAAAAGTAAAGGGTGTAGGCAGGGGGCAAGCCACCCTGCACCCCCACATGCGGGGCTGCACCCCCCACATCCCTCGCTACTTAAATATACCAACTCTGAGATCATGCTACAGTGTAGGAAAGGAAACTCTTCCCTTTTAACCATAGTGCATTAAAGTGCGATCTCAAAGTTGGTATATTTAAGTAGTGGGGGGGTGGGGGGATGCAGGGGGAGCTTTAACCTGTGAGGGTACGTTGCCGTTTTTTTTTTTTTTCTTAATTTCAAAGTTACAGAACTTCGATTATATGGTGTTGCCCATATGGTATTCAAAGTTCCGTAACTTTGATTTTCTAATTGGTAACACACATATATATATATATATATATATATATATATATATATATATATATATATATATATATGTATGTATATGTGTGTGTGTGTGTGTGTGTGTGTGTGTGTGTGTATATATATATATATATATATATATATATATATATATATATATATATATATATATATTTATTTTATTTTTATTTGCATTTGTTGATTGGGAGTGTCAGACTGGACGTAGGTCCATTTTCAGCGGAGGCCCGGGGAGAAAAGCTCCACAGTTAAAATAAACAAACAGTAGTCACATTGGATTACATAACGATTAACAATATAACATAGCAATTACTTACAACATATTTACAGATGAAGAACATAGTGCATCAGTAGACAACTAGAATCTTTATCTGTGAAGTACATAACAGACATTAACAAATGTTACAACAAGAAGTTCCTACTGTATAATAAGGGCAATGACTGTTGGATACAGAGTGATTAAGGTAGTTTTGAGCAGCTTTAAGTGTGTTTGCGAGGGTTTGTGCAACGGTAAGTGGTGCTAACGTACATTTAAATGAATAGGCACTGACACCGTGTGGGCTTGGCTTACCAGTGCGCAAATCTGCTTAGCATTTACATCTAAGCAATTCTTAAACCTGCTAAGCATAGCTCAGCACTGGTAACCAGTGATCACATTCCAGTCTGATAAAATAGCAGGGTAATGGCATCTTTAATAAGTGTATTTAATTTCCTGTACATAACATGCTTTGTGCTGTCATTACATTAGCAAGGGTTGTGACTTCACTGTATGGGACAAATGGGTATACATGGGTAGTACCACAATATTTTTTCTTTGTATTTGTTCTGTACATCGGTAGTATCCCAGGTTATATGCAGTCACACTTGCATGTTACACCAGCTACAGTGCACTGGTTGACAAAAATAATTTAACACATATGGTATCATTACATTAATACTTTTAACAGTGCTTTTCCAAGTAAAAGTAGATTGCAGACTGTAGTACTAGAACTATACACCCCTGCATGCAAAGCTGGGACTCTGAGTACTGACTATCTTGTTCTTGGTGTTTGAGCTGTATGGTTTTATGTATCTCCTATTGGATATTGATCTGATATTTTTATATAAACTGTAGACTACTATGTTTTCTGGACATGTCATTGAGGACTGCTGTCATGTAGTAATGGCATACCTTTCAGTTTCAGACTTCTATCTTTTAAAACATTCATCCTAATACATAACCTGTTGGCTATCTACTTTCTGTCTGTCCTCTGTACAGATGTGCAGATGTCAGGTATTGCTAAGGCCATACCACTATGTAGGTGCCCACATAGTATTGTGCTGTGGGCCTGGACACTGCTGCTAGTTCCAATATATGGGGCATTCCTTAATGTGGGCCTTGCCCCCTTTCCTTGCCTGTGTGAAGGACATTACAGAGGTGGTGGGCTACAGATTCACATACAGTAGGTGGCAATACGTCACAGGACAGGACATGTGGAGACAGCCAAACAACATGGGGGACATATCCCCAGATTTATGAACAGATTCTATGTCATCAGTGCTGTTATACACATGGTGGATTGATAGATTGACAGGGTTTGTGTGTACATGCATTTAGTGAGTGACTTCACAACTCACAGTGATATGTCTCTGACATACCTCTCCACTGGCATGCTGTCCACAGACTGGTCACATGTTTGCCTGTTATGTGTTGTCTGTTCCACAGATAGCTGTTGTCCTTGGTAAATCAGTCGTGGACTCTGAGGAATGCAGTCAGTAAATACTCACATCCACTCATATTACCAATGTCATATTCCTCATAAAGGATGTTATAACAAACCCAGCAACATCTGCAACTGTCTCAATGTATGACAGCAATATGTCCAATCTACCCCTATGTTTGTGCCTCTGTCCCCAAATTATGTCAGGCTTTGTCCAGATGTCAATGATGCACAGACATATTTATTATCATTATTTTTATTTTATTTTATTTATTTATTTTATTTTACATTTGTTGACCGGGCTAGTCTAACTGGATATATGTCCATTTTCAGTAGAGGCCCAGGGAGAAAAGCTCCAAACATGAATAGTGACAATGTTAAACATATGTAAAAAAGACATTTAAAATCACATAAAGTGAAAACATTGGTAAAAATAAATTATAATACTCAGGTTATAAAAT
>NC_056736.1:538211976-538229476 GCF_019279795.1 Protopterus annectens
CAATCTCTCCCTCGATACCCATAATGACAAGGTAGTTAGACTATCCTTCTACATGGCCCCCAATTTCTAATGGGTTCGCATCCAGATCAAAGGAGGCCATTGTGACTCTCTACTCATGACTTATTAGACCCATTAAAGGATAAAACACCCCATTTGGGATATACCTTACAAGACAACTGCAACAGCTTGGAAGATCACAACAGTACCACACCAAGAGGATTACTGACCTCAAACAGATGACCTATGCAGCCCAACCTAAGAAACTCCAGCTGTACTCCGTTGCATACCGCATACTCACAGGTGATCTCTGCTTGACATACAATGCCCATGTCCAACCCAGTATTGCTGGATATGCTCCACCTAAACAAAGGCCCCTGAAAGCCACATACTCTAGGGATATACACCTAACCACAATGATGACTAGGACGTGCTGGACGGATAGATTCCTGACCCGGACACTCCCCATGCTTTGGAACATGATTCCAATGTACAACAGGCAGGGCCCCCTCATTAGCACTCTTCAAGGGAAACCTTGACGTGTGGATAGGAGACAGACATGTACCCCAGGGATCACTGCAGTGACTCTGCTGGACAGAGGCACAGGGAACTAATGGCTCTGCCATTCAGAGGCACAGGGAACTAACCTATGGGGGTGGCAAAAGCTAACACACTCTAGCTAGGCTTATAAATACCCTTGGTAAGACAGCCTAGTACCTACCTTTGCACTTATTACATGTCCTATGTGCATGGATAGTTAACTAGCTCTTCCATTTTACTTTGCTATCATGCTGATAAACTGTCAGGTGACTAAAAGACATATGTATCCTGTTATTGTGTATTGTAAATGCCAATAGACATAACTAATGTTTGCCTAACATAACAGTAATGCTATGTAACTTGTAATACATATCTGCCTACAATACTGTACATTACAAAGTTATTGGCACAATATCCCAAAATGCAAATCATAATTGCACAGTGGGCCAACCCTCGACATGTTATTCTCAGTAATACACCCATACATATGGCTACTGTTACAATATATCAACATATACTATCTCCTGTTATAGCACATACTTGTTGGACCAGCCCTGCCACCGGCAGTGGCTGGTGAGGAATATTTCTGTTCAAAGCCCTTATATAGCATCCCTTGTGGTGTATGCGGTGTTTGCCTTGTGACCTACAGCAGTACACACAAATACTACAAGCGTTACTATGCTCAACAATACATCACTACAAGATAACTGTTTCCACTATATGGATTGTGTGCACTTTAAATACTACAGAAAAGGTACTAAATACACAGACATACTGACTGTTCTACATACCTTATTAGTAACCCGAGGTGTTGTTAACTGTTGATTCAATCCTTTTCAGTTTGTGTTTCAGTCTTCTTTGTAACGTTCTGCTGGTATATATGGATGGTTTGAATGTGTGATAACCCATTCTTGTCTAGTTAAATATCGGTAACATGTGGTATTCTGACCACCAATTGGTGTTTCAAAGTAGTTAATTAGATGCACATCAGCTGTGCAGCTACTCCATTAGCCGATACCATGGCAACAGTGGTGTATAACTGAGTACTCCTTTTGGGCATTGTCCGTTTGCCTTACTTTCGAGGAAGATGGCCTAGATGTGTTGTTTGTGATGTATTTCAACAGCTATATGGTGACATACAGAGATATATTAGCTTCATGACTCCCATGGATTGTGTATAATGGCTAGACGATTTTGTTCTACATGTGAGTACAGCTGTTATATTTCAGAACATTGCAACTTATGCAGGGTTTGTTTGTTCCTGATACTTCTGCAGATGTTTAAGTCTGGCAAGGATGTTTGGGCAGCTCAAGGCTGTATGGCTATGCATGAACTGTTATGTGGTTTACAGTGTGCTCACCAGACATCCTTGATTTGGTGTACAAGTGTAGCATACTGTGCTGTTACTCAGTAATTGCTAACACATCCTGGTGTACACACAACCCTCTGAAACGGGATTAGTGCAAACAAACCCTGTAATATCAGCAGCTGTTCCATTATATAACAGCAACTATTTCACATAGGGCCATGTTAGTGTGTCTCTGACAAGGTATGTTAAGGCTTCTGCAGATGTCGTACAGTGAGTGAATGATTTGTGATGTTATTACAGTTTGTACTGTAATTTGTTTGGGTGTGGGGGTGATGTTGGCGGGTGTGCATAGCAAATGCAGGTGTGTAGGACCTGCTTTTATACATAATCGATATGTGCGTGAGAGTTCCTTCCCTATTTGAACACCTATCCTTTAGTGGACTAATATTATGGTAATTGCAGGCTGATTCATTAAGGCACTGTTATGTGGTTCCTGTATAGCATGCAGGTGATGTTAGTCCTTGAATCCCTTCGGAAATACATCAGAATGTAATAAAGTGTTGCTACATGAAAGCTGTGTATTTCTGTGATAGGTATTTGCAGTCATTGTAGTTGTGTTGGTGACTGACCCTCTTTGGCTAGGGTTGCCATCTATTCATATGGCCATAGAGGGACATTTTCGGGACACACATCAGAATTTACAGGCCGACACAAACCCACAGTGAGTACAAGGGATAGAACTTTCCTTTCTTGCCTAAATATAAGCTTATTCTTGTAGCAGTTTAGTTGCTTATCCAGTTTCTTGTAACATGTAGGTATTTAGATACAGAAAGAACTATTGTATGCAACTATTACATTACATATGGGACATAATTGTCCTACAATCCCAGGACATTTGCCATGTTTAATATATTTGGTCAGGACACAACTGCCCAAAGAGGAACTGTCCCTCACAAATTGGGACAGGTGGAAACACTATCATTGGCTCATGTCCATAGCACATATTTGTAATAGTGTATAGGCATATACTCTCCATATCATTTGTTCATAAAGGTTGGTTGTGGTGGAATGTGTGATTGCTATGGTCCATGTTATACACATATATAAACACTTCAACCACTGTATACGGGATACCTATGGAATCCCGAAACCACACAGTTCCGACGCACACAGTACTGGGCCCAGACTCCCATACCCCACATTACCGACAGCAACAGTAACTCGCGAAAGTAACACGAACATGGTACACACACACGCACACACAGACACACTGCTACCCACCACATCCAAACAAACCATCCTACACTATGTATGGGCAGGTGGGCAAGCCCCCCTACACCCCCATGTAGGTGTCTGTGCCCCCCACACCCCCCTACTTTAATATTCTACCTCCTAGATTGCGCAAACAGATGCACAAAGCTAACCCACACCAACACATTACAGTCCCCCAAGAAGACACACCACACCCAGAACACACACTTACACACACTACAGCCCTAAGAAACACACTTACACACAGTAACCTACCTGAACCGCAACACCAGAAGCACTGACTAACTGTCCCTTAACATTGTGATTTTACACCTCGCGCATCTGGTGTTTCGGTACTGTGTTCTTTTGGACCTTAAGCCTCAGGATTACGCGCGTCGGTATGTGGTAGGTATCCCATTTATATGTACCGCCATGGTTATGTAGATGTTGTTAACCTATCTATATATCTACATATATATGTATATCCCCATATATCAACATCTCTCTCTCTCTCTCTCTATATATATATATATATATATATATGTATGCATGTCTATATATATATATATATATATATATATATATATATGTGTATGTATATATATATATATATATATATATATATATATATATATATATATATATATATAAAACATACACCTTTCATTGGGTACATGCCGGTTTGTCCTGTTTCAACACATTCCTACATTTTGTGTTTTATCCTGTCAGTATACATGACTGCCATTGGTACATCTCAGGTAGTTTAGTGGTATGTTATTGTGAAGATTGTGTACATGGTTGTGTGTTCTAATCCTGGCAGTGATATCTTACCTCTCAGACCAAGCACTGGTAGTGCAAGGGTGATTAAAGCACATTTCAGCAGTCGTGTGTTCCACATGTTTATTATTCTGTGGAGAACTACCTATATATATATGCAAGCTGTGTTTAAGGTATACTATGTAACATGTAAACATCTGAGAAGATTCCTGTCAGGGATACTCCCCATTATTTGAAACTACATCCCTGATTACATTATACAAAACCCCTCACTAACTCTCCAGGGAATCCTTGCAGAGTGGGTGGGGCACAGTGGATACACCCCAGGGATCCCGCAATTGGCTCTACTCCACAGAGGGACAGTTAGTTAATCGATGGGGTGGCAACAGCAGACACCTTTTACCTATGCTTATGAGTGGCCTTGGCAGTTGGGCATGTACCTACCTATGTATCTATGAACCTCTACATACAGTAAGGACACATGCTGATAGCTTAATTTACTGTTCAGGTATTGACTTACCTTGTGCCAATGGCGGTTGTATGTACAATAGCTGAGGGCTACCTATGTAGGATGCACACAGTAGACCACCTATACATGACAATTTACAGGTGGTCGTGTGTGTGTGCCATCCATGTTTGCTGTGTGTGCAGGTGGAGAAGGGTGTCAGTCCATGAGTGCCTACACTATCAGTGTGTGTGCTATACGTTCCCTGTTTGCCAAGGCATGGTCATACTGGACATGCCTCCATCTGCCTACTGGGGCTAGCATGGGGTGTTCGTGGTCTGAGTCCATCTGTGCCTGTGGGTCCCTTGGCAATGGTGGTGGGCTGTGAGGGCCTTCACCATTCTGTCCCTGCTACAGCTGTTTCCGCAGGATCATATTGTGTAGCATGGCACATACTATGAAGATGTGGGCACACGTGCCTGGAGAGTACTGCAAGGCTCGACCAGATATTTCCAAGCAACGGAACTGTGATTTCAGCATCCCAAACATGCGCTCTATGATGATTCTGGTTTCTGAGTGTGCCTCATTATGGTGTTCTTGCGTGGCTGCATGTGCATTTCTGATGGGAGTCATCATCCACAGTTCTAGTGCATAGCCAGCATCCCCCAGCAGGTGGCCATATGGGATGTCCCCCCTGGCAAATACCGGATACAGCTGTGAGGCATGCCAGCTGTGGGAGTAGTGATAGCTTCCAGGTCTGCCAGCATACACATCCATGATAATGCCCTGGGCATTGCACACAACCTGGCAGTTGATGGAGGGGTATCCCTTGCGGTTTATGTAGTGCCTACCCTGCTCACTGGGTGGTGACTTGATGTGTATGTGCATGCAGTCTATTGCACCCAGTACCTCCGGGTAGTCTGCCACACGGTGGAAGAGACGCATATTGCTGACCAACTCCTCCTGCATTCGGGGGAAGTATATGTGCTCATTGGCATGTGGTAACATGGCATCCAGGAACTGGTGGAGTACCCTGGATGCTGATGCCTGTGAGATCCCCATGATATCCCCAGTTGTCCTTTGGAAGGTACCTGTGGCTAGTATTCTCAAGCTTACACATACCTTCATGTCCACTGGAATGGGTTCACCTCTGTTACTTCTGGCTCTGAGGCGTGGCCGGCACAGCTCAACTATTTGCTGTATGATGTCCCTGTCCACCCTGTAATGCTCTACTATCTCCAGATCATGCAGCCCCTGTTAGGTTACCCTGAGTCTGAACACTCTTCTCCTCCTCCGGTGCCTGAGATGGTTGTCAGCATCATCCTCCACACCACCGTCAGTCTCCAACACATGCTGGTGAATCAAAGCTATGGCGACCCCTAACATGTACATATTAAAAGTTCCCCGTCTGTATACACCAATGGTGCAGAGTATCTGGGAATACACAAGTGTGTGTGTGGGGCTTTCACACCTTATACTATTGTGCAATGGATGATGCTGGTGTAATTGGGTGTATTTGTGCTATTCCAGCTGCAGGGTATCTTAATTATTGGTTTTACAGCAGGTACTGCTATTGTGGGGCCTTTGGTGTTGACTTACGCTTGGCTGCCGTAATTCATCTATTGCCCTTTACTTCAATTTTCAACCCAATTCCCCTCCCATTGTCAGGCATGCATCCAGCTGCCGGCTTTCTTGCTTTGTACTTTCACAACCCTGGATTGTGTTGGGAAATGTGTTATGTAGCTTATCCACTGCAATTTTGCTTTGTTCTGCTGTGGAAGTTCACTTTTCTTTGCTGTACGACACCTCCCCTTTCCTGTTCTGCAGGTAGCTGCTAGCAGCCTTGTTAGCTGTTGTCTATGGCCCACTGTAAGTTTCTAGGTGTTAATTACTCATTTGTACTCCAATTACCATGCTGCAGCATTTCCTTATTGCCTTCCTGTATCCTTCCTGTTTCAGCTGTGGTGCGAGCCGTGCACAGCCGTTTCCCGGGTTTCGAGCGTGTTTTCATCCACATTCACATGAACATTCGGTTACCTTGTGTGCTCTCATCTAAGCAAAGCTATGGCTACTTCCACACCCCTATCCTGCGGCTTTGCTTAGCAACAGGCAACCCGGATTAGCAATGATCCAATGTGCTTACAGCTATGGTGGTGCACCCCTCTCTTGATGTCATGTTTACCTCCAGGCCACTCCTCGATGTTATACCGCTACACCGTGTGGTACATCCTTACGCCGATGGGCCGTTTGTGATTCAGTATTACTTGACTCATTTGCATGGCATTGACTACTAATTCCTAGTTACCGCACAGAACACTGTCACAGACCCTTAGCAACCCTTGCTCCATGGTTGTGGTGTAGTATGCATGCCATTGACTATTATGGGGATATCATGAATTGTGTTACATTGCAGTTTTATGACATCTAAATATATTTTCCTTGTGATCCCATTTGCGCACAGATGCACTGCTGTTTTACTTTGTGTTAGTGTGGCCATGACATTAAATGTTGTTTTTTATATGTTGTGCATTTTTTTATGCCATTGGCTATAGATTTAGCCATTGGCATATATTAACATTATAATTTTTTTCCTTTTTTTTTCTCTTAAAACTGCATTTTACCTGACTTTGGCCTAACACTCAAGTGCGGGGTCATTTATTGCACTGTTGTGATTATTTTGCTACTTGTGTATCTCTGCTACCTTTAAACTAAAACAAAAAAGAAAAAAAAAAATCTTGCTTTTTTCCCACTTTCTGAAATTTAAGAAAGTTCAGTTACAGATTTGCTGTTCTGAACTGTTTGTAAGTTTCTTGGAGGCCAGTGCTTGCTTGGACTAAAGGGAAGTCTCTGTGTTCACCAGTGGCAGTGGTTAACACTGAACAGCCTGCCTGCCCCTGTAGGAGTGGTTACTGCCTAGAAGCTGTAGTTTTATTGGCCATTTTGGGTCAATTCTAAAGTCCTTAATCTCTATCTCTTAAAACCCTGCTGCCTCATGCTTTTGGCATCTTTCCAGGCTTGTTAGTTGTTGCTGAAGCACCTACCAAGGGGAGAAAACGCTGAGAGGAGAAAGGAGCCAGTTTTGAGATTTTAAGTATTTTCTTCTGCTTTTTTGTTAAGAATTACTGCTTTGCTGCCTACTTTTTGGCATTTTCCAGCTTGCTAAAGTTTATATCTGTATTAGAAACAGTATTTAGAACACATCTAGAGCCTGTTTACTGCATTTCCTGTGTTGCACTTAATTTAAAATAGTTTTTTTCTCTTAAAACTGCATTTTACCTGACTTTGGCCTAGCACTCAAGTGTGGGGTCATTTATTGTACTGTTGTGATTATTTTGCTACTTGTGTATCTCTGCTACCTTTAAACTAAAACAAAAAGAAAAAAAAATCTTGCTTTTTTCCCACTTTCTGAAATTTAAGAAAGTTCAGTTACAGATTTGCTGTTCTGAACTGTTTGTAAGTTTCTTGGAGGCCAGTGCTTGCTTGGACTAAAGGGAAGTCTCTGTGTTCACTACTGGCAGTGGTTAACACTGAACAGCCCCCCTGTCCCTGTAGGAGTGGTTACTGCCTAAAAGCTGTAGTTTTATTGGCCATTTTGGGTCAATTCTAAACTCCTTGATCTCTATCTCTTAAAACCCTGCAACCCTCTTTTAGCGCGGTCTTGCGCACAGAGCAGCGTCGGGCAGCACTGCTTAAACAAGCTTAAACTATTCCTGGCTCCACAAAGTCTACTCTTCACTTTTTCCCTTAGAACTGCTCTAAATCTCAAATTAAGCACTTTATTCTCATTCTAAAGCCCTGCACTTGCTCGTATAAGTAATCTCATAGGTAAACACAAACTAAAGCACTACATCCTCTTATACTCCTTCAAAGCACTTGCTCCCTATTGGTTCTTTCTGATCAGTCAATAAGTAGTTCCCTATATTATTCAGGCATGTCCAAAGGTCAGTTTCGAGTTTACTCTCCAGTCCAGTTGGTGAATCTGGGAATCTTGAGGCAATGTTACAACTGCCTTTTGTATACAGACCACCCTCTCCTCCTCCCAACAAGCTCAAATATATGTGAGAGATGCAACTATATAGCCAAACTGGAGGCTAAGCTCTCTCAACCCAGTACTGGCACAGCCTGTCAGGAGGAGAAGGTAACCACACACACCACAAATCCAGTCTCACATAGACCTATCGCATCAGCAAACCAAAAACATAAACACACAAAAACATACTCGGAGGCTCTAAATAAAAATCTGCCTAAGAAGCAGAGACCTCCAAAGCAGGCATCCAAGCAACACCTACCACGAAACAATATCCACGTAGCACATAGCTCACAAAGACAGTGTGCCACACAGTCACCGCCCTTAAGGCTAAACAACACACCTAATACACTTGTAATAGGTGATTCTATTGTCAGACACACTGACGTCCCACTCACCAGGCTGAACAAGGAGAAGGTCACTGTAAGCTACCTGTCGAGTGCCAGGATCCGCTACATAACACAAGCACTCGGGTCACTCCAAAGCAAGTACAAGTATGAATCCGTCATTGTCCATGCTGGTGTGAATGACCTGAGACGTACCTCCCTGGACTACATGAAAAAAGACGTACAGGAGCTCTTTGATCATGTAGCCCAGGCTGGTATGACCCTGACCTTGAGTAGCATCTTACCCTCACCAAGAATGATGCCACAGTATAAAGACAAAATTATCAATTTTAACAATTGGCTAAAGTATTGGTGTCATTCAAAGGAGGATCCAGTGTCTGTCAACCTGGGATGACATGCTCGACAAACCACGTTGCTTCACTAGGGACGGCTTGCACCTGTCGCCCCTGGGTTTTCGAATACTGGCCAAGGCTCTTGCCTCCCCCATAGTGCCTTTATTAGGCAAGGTTCAAAAGACAAACCCACCCCCATAGACAACACAAAGAAAAAAAAAACTAAGGGTAATGCTGCTCAATGCCAGAAGTCTAAACCTCAAGATGCACGCACTCAAGACTCTCCTCAGTATGGAGAATATTGATATCTGTGCAATAACAGAAACCTGGTTCAAGGCTCCCGAGAGCACCCCAGCACTACCAGGCTATACTTCATACCATACTTTCCAGCCCCAAAACTCGGACCAAACCACAAAAGGAGGGGGATTATCCATATTTATCAAAGATACCCACACCTCCAGGCTAGTGGCACTGCACGAAGCTTCGGAGACCACCCATGTGCAACTAACAGGGGGCAAAACTGCCTTTCAGTTTGTAGCCTGCTACAGACCACCCTCCCAAACACAGGAACATCACTCGGCTTTCCTGAGAACACTGGAGAATATAAAGTTCTCTCCAAACACTATTATATTGGGTGACTTCAACTACCCAAACATCGATTGGGAAAACTACTCAAGCCCAACCACTCTCGCCCAACGGTTCCTAGAATTTATAAACTCAAATGCTATGGAACAACTGGTCACCACTCCCACAAGAGGGGAAAACATACTGGATCTGGTCATCACCAACATGGGGTCTCTATGTTCCACACCAGAGGTATACCCCTCAGTGGTAAGATCAGACCATAAACAAATCTCACTGGACATCCATATACCATCCCCACCCCTAGCCAAGGAAACCACGGTGAAGAACTTCTCAAAAGCAAACTTCACACTTCTCAAAACTGAGGTGGAATCCTTCAAAGCCCCTGGGCCAGTGGACAATATGGCCCAAAATGCAGAATCCTTTACAAAAGCATTCTATGGACACCTACAGGAATACATGGAGCATGCTATCCCAAATAAAACCAAGACTCACTCCTCCAAAGGCAGGAGGCCTGTCTGGTGGACCCCGGCCATAAATAAGCTATACAACAGAAGGAGAAAGCTACTACATGACAGAGCAAAATCCCAAAAAGGGAAGGCATCACTGATCAGTACTAGCAAGAAACTACGATCCCTCATAAAATCTTCTAAGGCCAGCTTTGAAAGAAAAATTGCACAAGACACTAAAGATAATCACAAGGCCTTCTGTAGTTATGTCAGAAACCTGGGAAGCAACTCTCAGATATGCTCTGAGTTAGTGCAAAATGACAAAAAAATTCACTGAACCCACAGACATTGCCAACATCCTGGCAGAAAGGTTCAGTGCAAACTCCCCCCCCCCTTCCCTCCCAAAAGAGCAAATGTCTATCCCAACAGAGTGTAGCCTACCTGAGATCACAGATGCACAGGTGAGGGCTGCCCTCTCCAAAGCTAAAAACACAGCATCAATGGGACCAGACGGTGTCCCGGGCTGCGTCTTACACGAGTTCCAAGAAGAACTAAACCCTCATATAAAGTCACTGTTCAATCTCAGCCTTACTACAGGATATGTTCCCAAGGAATGGCGTACAGCAACAGTGGTCCCACTCCACAAAGGTGGTGCCACAACAGACCCCGGAAACTATCGCCCTATAAGCCTGACTAGCCTGGTCTGCAAAGCTATGGAATGTATCATCATGGAAATCATAAACAAAGACATTGGGAACCTCCAGACACTGGATCCTACCCAATTCGGCTTTGTTAAGGGCAGATCTTGCCTCTTGAACCTGGTCAACTTCTTTGAAACAGTTACCAAAGCCATAGATGAAGGGAAGGTAGTCCACACAGCCTACCTGGACCTCGCAAAGGCCTTTGACACAATAACCCACTCGGGCATCATAAATAAGCTCACCAGCTTAAATATCAACCCCTATGTCACAAGATGGGTTGCAAACTGGCTCAGGGATACAACCCACATGGTCAGAATAGCAGGTGCCATGTCAGACTCTAAACCAGTTACAAGTGGTGTCCCACAAGTCTCAGTCCTGGGACATCTCTTGTTTGGTATATATTTCTCTGAGGTACAGGCTAACATGGGTGGACTATGGCTGACCAAGTTCGCAGATGACTGCAAACTGGGTGCTATAATCGACTCTCTGACTGACACAAGCATCCTCCAAAAGGGTCTCACAGAGATGGATAACTGGTGCCAGAGCCATGGCCTAAAGCTAAATGCCAAAAAGTGCATAGTCATCCCCTTTGGAAAAAACAAAGTGCCCACAAATTACCACATAGGTGGTAATCCATTAAGTATGGAAGAAGTAATTAGGGACTTGGGAACCCAAGTAGATAGCAATCTCTCCTTTGACAATCACGTTGCCAAAGTGGTTAGAAAGACCTTCTATATAGCCCACCTTATCATGAAAGGGTTCACATCTAGATCAAGAGAGGTCATTGTGCCCCTCTACTCATCACTTATCAGGCCCATAATTGAGTACAATGCCCCATTTGGGATGTACCTTTCCCGACACCTTCAGCAACTGGAAAGACCCCAAAAGTATCTCACCAAGAGGATCAAATGGCTCAGACAGATGCCCTATGCAGTTCGGTTAAAGAAACTCCAGCTCTACTCGGTTGCATACCACCTACTCAGAGGCGATCTGTGTCTGACGTATAAAGCTATGTCCAACCCAGAATTAATGGACATGCTTCACCTCAGGAAATCTACACACTCCAGGGACCTGAACCTCAGCACAGAAATAAATAGGACATGCTGGAGGGACAGATTCATATACCAGAGGCTCCCCTCACTCTGGAACAAAATCCCAATCCATGTCAGGCAGAGCCCCTCACTGACCCTCTTCAAGAGAAATCTTGACAAATGGAGGGGAGATTGTAAGTTTACCCCTGGGATCTCTTCTGTGTCGCTGCTTGACAGAGGTACAGTGAACAAACCTTAAAAGGGCTACCCTTCTGTGACCTACTATACAGAAGCACAGTCAACTAGTCTAAAAGGGTGGCGAAAGCCAAACATACTCTGGCTAGGCTTATAAATGCCCTAGGGCAGATAGCCTAGCATCAACCTATGAACCTATGAATACATAAGTTTGGTCCACTTTCATGGCTCCAATTTTATGTTTGACAAAATGTAAACCGTTTGTTTTGGTTTACATTTCTTCATGCTTACACTATGCCTGCACCACTTCATGAATCTCTATATACCTTCATTTGCATGCTACACTGCTGGGGTAATTAGCATACATGCGCCGGGAGCTGCGCAGCTCTGGCGTATGCTGGTAGTGCACGTGGAAACAGCTCATACCTGAATCGCTTGGCGGCCATATTTGGCGGTAGATCGCCGACTCTACTCCGGCACCTGGTGCAAGCTTCATGAATCCCAGGGATAATCAAGAAACAAATAAAGTGAATTTTAGGTTTTCAGTAATAGATGAGGTAGTAAACTATAATGTTAGGTTAGAAGCAAAAGATGAATTAGACTGGAAAGACTATTGTTGGCAGGTAAGGCTGAATCCAACAAGGGAAACCAGGAGCCAGACAAGAAAAACTGATGGAGGTCCAGGAGCACACAAGTCCAGTATTAACCACACAGCTAGTAGCAACCACCAAAGATTTATTGAGCAAAAACAGCAGTCAAGCACTTTCGTCTTACATCAAGACTTCATCAGAACAGCAGTAAAGGGCTTTCATCTTACATCAAGACTTCATCAGTTCTGATGAAGTCTTGATGTAAAATGAAAGCACTTGACTGCTGTTTTTGCTCAATAAATCTTTGGTGGTTGCTACTAGCTGTGTGGTGTATACTGGACTTGTGTGCTCCCTGGACCTCCATCAGTTTATCTTGTCAGGTAAGGTTGAATGCTTGTAGTTCCCCTGGAATGAATGAAAGGGAGAACTATAAAGTGGTTTTGAAAAGGAAAGGGTTAAAACATTAACTCTAATTAGTCATGTGATTTTATTACAGATTTTTAATGAGTTTATAAATGTGTACAACTTGGTCTGAAGAAGTTTCATATACGGAACAAAACAGCTTACCAGTTGTGAGATTTATTGTTTTATTATTATTAAAGGTGAAATATTTTAAACCACTCATGCTTTTTATTAACATCAAACAAATGCTCACATTATTGCAAATTCCATTTTTCTAACTGTTGCTTCCTTCTGTTTTAATTGGTACTGTTCTCTGTCCTCTACACTCTGTGTGTCATTATATTTCCTAAATACTTGTTTGTTTGTCTGTCTGTTTGTTTGTTTTTTGTTCTAAATGTTGATGCCACTGTGTTCAAGAACTGTTAGCAGTTTTCTTTCTTTTTGACTTGCATATTTATTTCACCAAAGTTTGAGTGTTTCTTTTGATGGCAGTTCTATTTCTTTATTTATCTTCCAAATTACTTTAATTACAAATCGATAGAATTTTTAGCAAAGCACCATCCCATTTTATAAAAGCCTGACCAATGTGAAATGCAGGAGTCTCCTTTTTGGCTGTCTGGAGAACATAATTAAGTTGATGGCAAATACAAGTATATGCTAATCACTAATTCACAAATGGCTACCCACTACCAGAATGTCAGCCTATAGTCTACTCCATTTAAAAATACTGGGTTTAACAGTTGTAGCACATTCTAATAACATCTGTCAAATGTCTGCCCCTTATATGGCATCAAGAATGATCCTGCTCTGGGGTATAATAATGATCAGGCTCTGGACAACTGTGGCTTGGGATTAACAAAATAATTGCCAGTGCTTTAGGGATGAGCTAGTAGTGGGGGAGGATACTAACTGGGGAAAATACTATACAGTACATTCTACAAAAGGCAGTCATTCTGAAAGGAGAATATATCAGTAGTGATGCTGTAAGATATAAACTAGCAACCTTATCTGTGATTATATGCTTCTCAGTGTTATCATTTCCTCTACCACCAGCCATTAAGATGACCAGAATGGAAGCAATATACACATCTCATGGACATAACTTGATTTGCTAAAGGGACACTCCTGACATGCTTTTATGATGTTAAGGTTCTTCATTCTGGTCACTGTTTTGAGTGGAGGTTTGCAGCCTGATTAGCTGCAGTTTGCTACTTTTGACCTCATTAACATTGTAGAAAAAGATAAACTGAGTTTGTCGGTCTTAAAATGTCAACAGAAGCATCTACTTATATTAGCTCTATATTTTTGGTGTAACTGTTAAAAATCTCAGGACTTGCCCCATATTAAGTCCAAGATTGCCATTTTCAGCATATTCTCTTTACTCTGAGGTATGGTGATCTCAAACCTGGTATATGTACAAGTTTAGGAGGTGTGGAAGGCCTGTTCTGCATATCAAGGGTTGCAGAGGGAAAAGAGAAGAGTAATGTTTGATTTTTACTCTCCTGTATTTTCAGTATTTTTTTTTCTGCTGTCTCAGGACTCAGTAATTCAAGGCTCGTGATTTCAGTAGGAATCCATTTTTCAGAAATGGTTTCAATGTGTGAGTTCAGTGTGTGCATGCTCACTATGTGAGTTCTCAGTATGTGTGCACTCAGTATGCAAGTGCACAGTATGTGTCCGCTCAGTATGTGAGTGCTGACTTTCAAGGACACAGGAAGAGGGGTAGGATATATTTCAGAAGAGCTGGATATGAAAACATGCTTTGTTTCCATTTCTTTCAAAAATATGCAAGCAGCCTTTATTCATGGAGTTCAATGTGTGCATGCTCACTATGTGAGTGCTCAGTACGTGTGCTCACTATGTGTGTGTCCACTACATGTGTGCTCAGTATATGTGCGCTCACTATGTGTCTGCTCAGTATGTGTGCTATGTGTGTACCCACTGTGCACTCAGTATGTGGGTGCTCAGTATGTGAGTGCTCAATATGCAAGTACTCAGTATGTGTGTGCTCAGTATGTGAGTGCTCAATATGTGTCACTATGTGTGTACCAACTGTGCACTCAGTATATGTGTGCTCAGTATGTGTGTGCTCAGTATGTGAGTGCTCACTATGTGTGTGCCCACTGTGCACTCAGTATGTGTGTGCTCAGCATGTGTGTGCTCAGTATGTGAGTGCTCATTATGTGAGTGCTCAGTATGTGTGCTCACTATGTGTGCACCCACTGTGCACTCAGTATGTGTGTGCTCGGTATGTGAGTGCTCAATATGCAAGTACTCAGTATGTGTGTGCTCAGTATGTGAGTGCTCAGTATGTGTGCTCACTATGTGTGTGCCCACTATGTGTGTGTCCACTGTATGTCTGCCCACTATGTGTGCATCCACTGTATGTGTGCTCACTATATGTGCGCTCAGTATATGTGTGCTCAGTATGTGAGTGCTCACTATGCGCGTGCTCAGTATGTGTGCGCTCAGTATGTGAGTGCTTGGTGTGTGTGCCCACTATGTCTGTGCTCATTATGTGTGTGTCCACTGTGTGTGTGCTCACTCTATGTGCAATCAGTATGTGTGTGCTAAGAATGTGAGTGCTCACTATGTGTGTTCTCAGAATGTGAGTGTGCACTTTCAAGGCCACAGAAAGAGGGGTAGGATATCTTTCAGAAGAGCTGGATATGAAAACATGCTTTGTTTCCATTTCTTTCAAAAATATGCAAGCAGCCTTTATTCATGGAAGGAACAGAGATTGCCAACAAGCATGCCTGAGTTTGCAAGTATTACCTAATTATAAGCAAATTACACACATGAACAGACAGGCACAGTTGAAGGAATAACTTTTCTACATTCCCTTCCCTTATAAGGCCAATTATTGAGTACAATGCCCCCTTCAGTATGTACCTTGCAAAGCAGATGCAGCAGCTGAAGAGACCACAGAAGTTCCTCACCAGAAGAATCCAGGGCCTCAAACATCTACCCTACACAGATAGGCTAAAATCCCTGTCTTTCTACTCAGTCTCATACAGACTCCTCAGAGGTGACCTCTGTCTGGCATACAAAGCAATCTCAGACCCCACCTCGATGGGACTACTGCATATTCACAAGTCAAACTCCACTCAAGTAACCCACATGCATGACCTCAACCTAGTCTGCGACATCAATAGGACTTGTTGATGGGACAGATTTGTGTCCCAGAGACTCCCCCATCTGTGGAATAGACTCCTTCTCCATGTCAAGCAGAGAACCTCATTATCCCTTTTTAAGCACAACCTGGATAACTGGATGGTAAACAGAAAATACATCCCTGGGATTCTACCTGTGTCTCTGCTAGACAGGGGCTTTGGGTGCTGACTTGTCTAAACATGGGCTAAACTCTTGGCTAGGCTTATAAGGGCCTCATGTTCAACAGCCTAGTAACTTCCTCTGATCCTATGATGCTGTACATCAAATCTTGTTTTCCTCAGTAGAATATTTTGACACCTAGCACCTTCCTGTGACTTAGCTTGTACACACCACCTTCTGGAGCACCTTTACTTACATAGAACAGATTGCTTGTTAGTTCCTCTTCCCAAACTTTTATTTTTCATTTTTGTAAATGTGAACACTATCTGACGTCATTGGTATGCTGTGAGACACCAGCTCTTTTCATGCTGTAACGTCTAAACAAATATTAATGTTAAATCCTATTTATAATACTTGCAACTTTGATAAAAAAATAAACTTATTAATACTTTTTTAAATAAGTTTTGATAAACAAACCTGAGTCTTTTGAGTCCTATACATGTAATGGATTTTGACAGCATTTTCCCCTGGCAGTAAGAGTTAACCCTTCACTAGGGCCACAGAAGGCTAATTCACAATCAACAATGCAAGTCTTACAATACATGATTGCATTTCAATAATTTAATAGCAAGCTTCAGTTAAGATAGAAAAAAAATGATTCATGCTTGTAAAAGGTATGCATTCAATCTTGAGTCGAATTACATGATAATAATTGTAAGCTTCTTGTGACAGCTACAATAAGCCTTTGATTGCTGGCACGACAGTGAACTGTAAAATGATTACAACTTTGTACAGGTTGCTTAGGTGCAATTGTGCATAAGTGGACATTAGCTTTGACTACTGAGAATAGCTGCAAAGGCACAAGTCATTTTCAAATGTCTGTGCCATGTGCTTGGACCACTCACTCTTTTTTATAGCAAGACAATTAAAATAACTTCAGTCAAATGTCGACTTAATGTTGGTTATTTCAGATTCTGTGGTATGGCCATAGTCATTTTATTTAGATATTGTTTTATGTTTCAACACTGAAAAAGAAACTGCAAAAATGTAAATGAAGTTATCTCACTTTGAAATCACTCAGACTTCCATTACCTTGGTTTATACAGCAACACATAATCTTGCAAGCATAAATGCATTTAAGCCACATAATATTACTGTTTCCAATTTATTCGTTAAATAATGTTACTACACTACCCCTTCAGGGAAGAATCAGAAAACATTTTGAAGGGATGATTACCACCAGAGCCAGCTT
>NC_056736.1:538231976-538246976 GCF_019279795.1 Protopterus annectens
ATGATCTATCTTTTTTTCTTTACTAAAATAATCTACTATATCAAGAAACTGATTTTAACATACAAATAATATTGATTTGGCATTGACAGGACCAATGTACAATAATATACTTAACCATGCCAATAAAGTATGAATACTAGACTACAGCTTGGCATTAACAGTATCATAACATCATCTCCAGAGATGATTGATTATGCAATCATCAGCATATTGATTCAGTTTTAGCTTCTTGCAGTGATTAATAGACAACCGAAGAACAAAGACACTTAAGAATACCAATTTTCATTTGCAAGGTAAGAGAGACTGATACATGATATTTGATTGGCCTCTATTTTGTAGATACAAAACCCTTTTGTGGCACTTGCAGCAAGACCATATCTATCCAAGGGCTCCATAAGCATAGTAGCCTGTGACAAATGCTTTGGAGAAATCTAGGAGGGAGAACTAATGATTTTATAATAGTGCAGCGAAAACAAATGTACTTCTGTGCCACCAAAAAGGGGTGCATCAGTTCCATTATTTTACCTGAATCCATACTGGGTGTTTGAAATGAGCCTTAAATCTGTGTTGTACTGTACAGGTATGAATGGACACATTTTTCTAGAACTTTTAATAACTGCAACAGTAATGAAGTGGAGTAATACGCATATAACCTGACTGGTGGGTCTGCTTTTATGAAGTAACACAGTAAGTGCGTGTTTTCAAGGTTGGTGGAGACACAGCCTTCACTGATGGAGACATTTTATTTACTAGATTGACAGCATTTACAGAAAAGTTTTGGAATTCTAGAAGGAGATCTGTAGTGGCAGCTGCCTGGTACTCAGTTTACTAGGCAATGTACACGCTGTATATGTAGAGACTGTATGAAGAGTGAAGAAAAGACAGTCGTGACTGGAAGATTCAAAGCAGTTAACCCTCTGCCCATTAGACTGTCAAGACAAGCAATCGCAATGTCACTGAGCTGAGGAAAGGTGGACAGGTTGATGCTTTGGGTTGCCAGGTTTATTCGAGGCACACCAGTTGTTGTCATGCTTATGTGCAAAAAAAAACAAGTTTTGCATCTGAAGATCAAGATTGTGGTATCCTGGGATTTCTCCTTTTGTTGAGGTGTAATGACCTTGCAATCAGTATGTATAAGTAACAGGAATGTTAGGGGCTGCAGCCCCTCCATAGCATGGGTGAGAATGATTTTTTATGTTTTTTGTAACTGTAATTCATGTTCATGTCTTTGCAACATTATTAGAGTCATTCACAGCCAGCTATTTATGTTCTACTTTATCTAACCTTTTACTATGTTTTGAAATATCTTCAATATATTATATATTAAATTAAATTGTGGTTTACTGACCTGCCCATTTATAAATTACATTGTTTTTGCTACATGGCCGGTGATAGCTGAAAAGGATCCTGCATCACATCACCAACTTGGTTATCAAACAAATAAACAAAAATAAATTAAACACATAAAAAGGTAATGTTACAAGTGGAAAAACCTGGTCATATTCTTTTGTATTACACAGAGCTATAGTTGCTCCACTTAGAAAGCTGTACAACACTTCCCAGAGCCACATAGTCAGTGACCAGAACTGAAATGTACCTCTCCAAGACCTGTAAAAGCATTTAGACACTTCACGCTTCCACATGTTTTATTGGTGTGGCACTACAAAAAGTGTTACAGCTTTTAAAGTTGTGTTCTTGGAAAGCTGATGTGTGTGTGCTGTAATATGAGACCTGATCATAACAACATTAAAAGGTGAATAACATAATGGATTATGATTACATTCATCATAACCAACTTGTTATGTGTTGGAGACACAGATGTTAAGAAATTTACCTTGAAAGTTGGGCAAAGTGAAGTTCAAGAGGTAAGTCGCTTGACATCCATGATGTGAAAATATAATTAGTTAGATATGATCAGGAAGACCTTATCATAACACCGTGTAGTACATAATGTACTACTAGCTAATGGAAAACAGTAAGCTGTGATACACTTAGTGCTGCTTCATAGCCGACAGGTAAACTGTTAGACTCTTCACCCTCCCATATTTCTGTTATTTGTGATGCAGGGTAAAGTGTATTGCAGCATTTGAAGCTTTGAAATCTTTTTGGTTGAGAGTGTCTTCTGTGCAACACAGCAAGACCTGATCATAACAGCTTCAAAAGGAAAATAAAAAAGTATGTACTTTTCAAAGTTGTTATGATCATGTCGTCAGATGGCGCAGTGCACAACCTACCTACCTTTTTGCTGATTTTGGAGTGCAATCAGTGAGTTCCATGTATCACAAAAATTGTCATGCACCCTTGAAAGCTGTTATGATTGGGTCTCTCTAAACTGCAGTACATAACTCATATGTCTTTGTGTGGGTTTCAGAGCATAATCAGTGTGTTCTATGTGCAAATAAACTATTCTGCTTTTATATATTCAGTCCAGAATCCTACTCTACTTCAACAACTCACTCAGGACTCCTTCACCTCCATCAAAATATGGCTGCCTAATTCTGACCTTATCCTGGATCCACAGAAGATAAAATTAGTCCTTTTTGGTCCTGAATCCAATATTCACTGCACATTGAATAAATTTCAAAATCATCTCCTCCAACAATACCATAATTGAAGTAGTCTCCAACACTAAACTACTAGGTGTCAGTAATGAAGATAACTTGAATTATGACTGCATACTCAACAAGCTATCAAAAAACACACCAAAAGCCGAGTCTTTTATATAGAATTAAACACTGTCTCAGTGAAAGTGGCAGGACATCCCTCGAATCCTCCTGTCTTTTTCCCACACTCCAATATGCCTCACCAATTTTCACCAACCTCCATGCCACACAGAAGAGAATGACTGAGCAGTGCCACAATAAAATAGCCAAATTTGTATCCAGTAAAGCTTGCCTACCCATCACTGCATTGTCTTTAACTGCCTCATCTGGCTAGAGCTACTCCATTACCTCACTTTCGCTCAACTACAAGTAGCACACAATGTAGAAAAATAAAAATAAATAAAAAGAAAGCTTTTCACCAAACCGTCAGACAATAAGTACACACACACATACATAGAGTACACCAGTGTTGACCTGAAAAGGTCTAGTTAAGGGATATAAGAGTACATTCATTTTTCAAATGTTGGCTGGGAGAAGTAAGGTAAGAGTGAGGAAAACCTTAATGTTATGATTTACTGTTTCATTAACTGTTCTTGAAAAAGATCTACTATTATTGTAGACATCAATTCTCGAAAAAGATCTACTATTATTGTAGACATCAAACTAATTTGCGATTTTTCTGATTTTTTGGTTTACCATTGAAACTTCTGAACATTAAGTTCATTTCCAGTTCTATATCTACTGTGGCATTGTGATTTATTTTGTCTTTAAAATTATTTTCAGAATAAAATATATTTGCACACACTTTATGGATGAAGCTCCTATAACTGAATTCCTCTTTCTCTGTCCTTGCAATATAAGAGGTTCACAGTGCTGTGTTACACTTTTGACAACAGAAGACACAGAATTTTTAACAGTCTGATTACTTCTAGTTTCTGATTGTGTTCCATAGCTAAACTGTGGAACAGCATTCACTTCACCATCAGACAAAGAGACAGTTTTCTCGCTTTTAAGACCACCCTCAAACTACACCTCGATCATACTAGAATTTGCAAATGTTCTAAATCTCCAGATTAAAAATACCTAAGATACTCAGATTTCCTCCTGTTAACTGTTAAACCATTTCTGTCCAAGTAGCTCTGTAAGCCTTACTGAATGACTTTATTGCACTCCTGCCATGAGAAACATAAGCTGTTCTCTCATTTTATTACTTACAAATCAGCATGATTATAGATGTGTAGCGCATTACTTTACCAAACTGTAATACTCTCAACTGCTTAGTGATGTTATATACATTTATACTGATAGTGTCCTGCCTCAGTGATATTCGCTAATATGCATCAATGTCACTACACTTTATATCTCTGTATGATAGCTCCTGTTTTTTAGTTTTAATGAATTTCAGTATTTTGTACATATTCCTGTAGACCTTGGTTTAAATATTGTTATATTGTGTATCTACTATTTCTTGGAGTGTTTGTCCCCAGGTTTCTGCCAAAAAATGGGTACTGTTCTCAATAAGACTTTCCTGGTAAACAAAAGCAAATAAACAGAAGCAAACTAAATAAATATAGATGTCCATATCCAAACTGTTTTTACATAATCAGAAGAGCTTTATAAATCTGCATGTAGATCAAATACCTCCTCTGCATTTAAGAATTACACATATCCTTGCTAAGGTATTACATGCATTATTTGCATCACAACTTGCCATGTATTATTGTCTGTTCAATTGTTAATTTGCAGTTGCCCTCTTCAGTTAAATGAGTTCCCTACTGCAAGGACTGACTTGCACCAGTCTATCTTCTTTCACAATATCATGGGTGGTGTCAATATCATCTGCTTCTTGAACTGCCACGTCATATACAGCAATTTAGTACTGTATCTTTAAGTAGGAGTGTGGCCTTAAACAGCTGTGCATTTCATCTGACTCTATCCCCCAAGAGTCAGATTGAAATAGTAAACCTGGAATGTGGATGCATCTCTGTTGCCTTGCTTCTTTACAGGTCTATCCTGTACATACTCTCTGATGAAGTATAAAATATACACATAGTGTCAGAGCAAAGGACTTTTTGTGACATCTTGTTCTGTATTCAATCTGGTCTTCTCAAAGCTGTTTTGAAGACAAAAATGTTTAATTTTATTTAATGCCAGTTGACACAGAGGATTAAGTCTGTCAGTTGATGTTCCCCATGCAACAAGATTTGATTTCTTCAGCCCTCATTTTCCTATTATGTGAACTGAAACAAGTCACTTAACCAGGCACTGCTCCCAGGTGATCCCTGAGAACGGATTATGTGTCCAGCAGATTGATCTAGTTACCAAATGGGTATAATTATTATGGTCTTTTTATGCAGCCATATGGATCAGATAGCCAGCTTTTTGTTTTATATATTTCACTGAATTTCATCTTTCAGTACAGTTATCATTAAAAAGCCTCATGTTTACAGATTGCAGTATAAAGGTACGCCAAATAACACATTTAGTTTCTCACTCTTGGAAAGTAATCACAGTTTTCATATCTGAAATGGAATCAAATCTCTGAATCAGTAATTTCTTCATCATCTTTTCTGCTGAAAAAATCTTTGCTTTAGTTCAGCTTGACTACATCTTTGCCACCAATGCCTCAGTAGTTGCAGGATAACTTTGCCAATAACTGGAAACTTTGTATTTAAAATTTAACTGTATCTAACTGAGAAAGAAAAGCTGGAAAATATTTGCTGTGCAAAGGAATTGTATCACAGCAAGGGAGATACAAAGGTAATTAATACTCCGAACCTTAAAGAGGAGGAAAATACAGCCTGAAATCCATAATAAACAGAGTCCAGGCATATTCTAAATCTCCCCCAATCTTCCTTATACAAGACATCAAAAGAGTCAGGAAACTGTAGATTATATAACTGAGATAAAAACAGAGAAACAGAGTCTTTAATGACTAACTGACAAAGAGCGGATTGGTTGTGACATTATAAATGATTGAGTTGGACTAGGGAATTCATAGAAACTATGTACAGTGTCAGTAGTATGCCACTGTGGTAATAGGTTCATAGGTGTGTACTAGGCTAATGGCCCTGGAGCCTTTACAAGCCTAGCCCATAGGATTACCCTGGCATTGTGCCACCCAACCTTGGTTCCCAGTGCCTCTGTCAAGTAGAGCCACTGGAGTTATCTCCGGGGTGAATTTTCTATTTCCCATCCACTCATCAAGATTTCTCTTGAAGAGGGGCAGTGAGGTATATATAAATTAGTACCAGGTTAATTACCCCTGTGGGCCATTCCAAGCCCAGCCAATTACCCCATGTGAGAATCAAACCCTGCACCTTGTGCCTATAAGGTGAACACCTTAACCACTATGCCAGCCTCCCATCAACAATATTTCATTTTAGACCACTTCTTGGAAAGCAGATATTTCATGTTTTCTATTACCCCATCTGTCAGGCACATTCTAGTTATGTTTCCACCCACCTGAAAACAAAATTTAAAGGAAAGGGACATATTGCAGCTCTTTCTAAAGAGAAACTGATAATGTGTAGTAGTAAAACATACTATGCATAACCAATTAATAACCAAAATAGTTGGGGTGGCCTAATGGTTAAGGTGTTTGCCTTACAAACACTGGGTTTGAGTCTCACAAGGGATAACTGGCTAGGCTTAAAATGGTTCACAAGGGCAGTTAGCCTAGTACTAATCTATGAACCTATGAATCTAATAAATGTCATTGACTAAATATTTTGGTTGGAAGGGTGGCCTAATGGTTAAGGTGTTTGCCTTACAAACACAAGATGCAGGGTTTGAGTCTCACAAGGGATAATTGGCTAGGCTTAAAATGTCTCACAAGGGCAGTTAGCCTAGTATGAATCTATGAACTCTCATGTGTCAGCATATACAGCTGCCACTCAATTGTATTCAGCTGGCACTCAACTGACTCCTTCCATTGCCGGAGGGGAAATTGGGGAAGATGTAGCCTAAAATGAAATACTGCCCTGTGATATGCAATCCCAGCATACCTCTCAACCTTTTAAAACAAGAAATCTGAACAAAACGTAAGATAATTGGGGGAGGGGAGAAAATCCCAAAGCGAGGGATACATTTTAAATTTTGTTCTTATAAACTTAGTTATAAGAACAGGGTTTATAGCATTCTATCAGTGGTGGGTAGTAGTGCCTGGTTGAGATGGTAAAAAAAGCACAATATCTATATATGTATATATTTTAATCCCCTCACAACAGTTCAACACAAATTATAAAAAGGTTTTCATCGTAAAGTAACTTATCTGTAAAGTTCATTGACAGAAAGCCCTGAAAACGACCAGCACATGAAGCATTTATAGCATCACACTGCCATCTCTCCAACCATACCACCACTGGAAGATGCTAACACTCTTAATGCCATTCTCCCCTTCAGAACTAGAGAAGGTTAAGGGGCACCAGTCTCCCTCACAAACAGTATCAATAGAAACTGTTTGCAGATATGAGTGAACCAGAATATAGTTATAGATGAAAAAAATAGAACTTGAGTCTTATTGGATTCATTTGCTTACAACAAATGCACCCAAATGGATTGGCAGTCTATTTTACTTTTAAAGGGACATCACTATCTTACAAATGGAATCAGCAGCAAAATGTACTTCATGGCAGACATGTTTATTCTCATTTGTTAACCAGGGATGTAAGACTGATCAATGTGGTCCACTTAGAGTCTCTGCATGAGAAGGATCAGGTGCCCCAAAGTTTATTTTGCACACTAGAATGTTTCATAATTCAGTTTACAACGTGAAAAGGGGAATGTGGACTTTGGCTGGTGGATCAATTATTGTGCAGCCTTATGTTAACTAATTTCATACAGTTTTCATAAAGCGATGAAATTGTCTGCTGCAGAACATTAATGAGAATGGCGTAAAATGTTGTATTTATAAAAATATCCACAAATTACAATGAACATCTCATCATACAACTACCCAAACAAATCATGATTAGATCACTATGGAACACTTCTCCAAGCATCTCTCAAATTTCCCCGATTTTGACTCAGATTTTAGCTCTGTTCCTCAAACTCTCCTAAAACTACTATCTTTTGGAGAAAGGGTGGGGAATAACACTTTAATGCCAAAAGTTATAGGATCATAGGAGATGACCATGCTGTCGACCAGCCTAGTTCTCCATTTCCACCTAATATAATAGACACGTTAGTTAATAACCAAGATCGCACTTAGCATGACTTGGCAAATGGATAGGAATACTAAATATTTTAAAAGCGTCCCTTATTTCTTGATTTGTCACAGATTCACTGAGGGCAACATTTACAATGTCTAATTTAAAAAAAAATTAGAAACAGAGCTACTGCATCAGCTCTCACCATCCAACCTTACAGTATGGTACTGTGTGATTTTTAACGTATTATTATAATTAGGGTATTTCATAATTAGGAATTGTCCCAGTGTCATGTGATCATTTACAATGGATATCGATGGCAGACAGGCACTATGTACAAGGTACCTCATGTCCTTTCTGTAGTTTGTAATATCACATATAGGGCATTTAATAATTAGAAATAGCCCCAGTGTCATGTGATCACATATGATGGATAGCAATGGTAGGCAGGCACTATGCACAAGATGCCTCATGTCCTTTCTGTAGTCAGCAATATCACATATAGGGCATTTCATAATTATGAACAGCCCCAGTGTCATGTGATCACATACGATGGATAGTGATGGTAGACAGGCACTATGCACAAGGTGCCTCATGTCCTTTCTGTAGTCTGCAATATCACATTGACTAGTATGAAGCATATCCGCCAAAAGGAGTACTGAAAACTGCAGCAAAGGAAATAGAAGTGAAACAAATGATGTTTTATTTTTGTCTCTGCAAATGACTTCCTCACCTTGATGCAAAGACGAGCCAACCATGAAATTAATTATGATGTGTAGAACACATCCAAAATAACCTGTTTTCGCAGTATTCTGCAATGTAATGAATTACATCTAATTCCAATTACTTTTACTGAGGTTAAACTGAATATTTCAGAGACAGCAAATGTTGGATGCAGTGTTATGATGTCCAAAAGGAAAGGACTTTCAGACTAATTTATTTAACCTTTTTTCAGATACATAGCAAAAGCACTTAGAGGGAGAGCAGTTAACGTAACAGCTATACTCCTAAACATGTCATTTTTTTTCTATATGGAATACAGTACACAAATCAATGCATATACATAATGGTAAACAGAAAAATGAATTTTCAAGCACTAGATAAACATTTGCTAGAGAAGTGCTTGAGTTAGGAAAATATCCTCTACCCTGTCGCCCTGCTTCTGTGGTCGCATATAGTGCACATAGCATACTACTACCATATTTAAATATTTTCATGAGAGGGAAAAAGAAAACAAATAGCTTGGAGAAGGCAATTATCAAGGGACAGAACAGCAGTCAATGAACAACAAGAACAAATGGAGGAAACCCAGCACCTTCTGCCCCCCACTTCATCCCACTATTCTGGGCATATGAAGAGAAACGTGAGGACAGTATACACAGAATTCTATCTAAACCTTGCAAGAGGAAATGTTATAATCTCACAAAAGAACTGCCAACTCTAAAACAATTCAGCAAAGACAAGACAAGTATTATGAAAGCAGACAGGGGGGGCATCCTCATCACAGACACAGAAATATATTATTTATTTATTTATTTACATTTGTTGACCGGGACAGTCATACTGAACACAGGTCCATTTTCAGCGGAGGCCCGGGGAGAAAAGCTCCACATTAAGTATTATTTACATTATACAGTTAAAAAACATAGCATTTAAAATATAGACATTAGTCCAGCTGAGGACGTAAGACAAGAATAAAACCTAGATGTAAAACAGCTGTAGAACATAGTACAATTTTAAAATATGGTGACATATACTAAACATGGTTACAAATGTAGTTGAGATTCATCAGTGAACAATTGATACAATCTGTTTTTGAAGTACATAACAGCCACTAGCAGTTGTTGCTACAAGAAGTTAGTACTATGTGGTAGGTAGCTGGGAACATGAGTAGCCAAGCTTGCTAAGAGTAGGTTGTTGATAGGGGGCCGAGAGAGGTAGTGGGTGGGTGGAGTGCATGGTATTAAGGGGGGTTGCAAGGGCATATCTGGCAAATTTTTAAGTGTGATTTTAGTAAGGATTTGAAGTGGGTGCAAGAAGTTACAGAGGTAATGGAGGATGAGAGAGAGTTCCAGAGTTTGGCTATAGTGCAGGAGAATAATGCTTCTCCAGTAGAGTTATTGGCTCTTGTGACCTGTAGGAGGATTTTGTGGCTGGATCTTAGTGGTCTCATGGTTATGTAGGGTTGGAGTAGATTTTGGAGAGATGGGACTTTTAGTGGTTGGTTTATTAGTTTGTGGGAGAGTGCGAGTTGGTACCATTGAAGGAGGTGGGGGAGCTCTAGCCAGCCCAGTTCTGCTAGTGAGAAACAGTGGTGTGTACGGTAGGAAGCCCCTGTGGCGAATTTGGCAATTTTGTTGTAGCAGGTTTCGAGCTTATTTAGGTCGCATTGTCTAAGGTTACTAAATATTGGAGATGCATAGAGTAGGGTAGAGATAAGATGAGAATTTGCTACCAAAATTTTAGCTGCTTTGGTAAGTAGTTGCTGATTTCTATATAATGCTCCTAGTTTTTGTGCACTTTTTTAATGGTCATGGAAATGTGAATGTCAAAGTTCAGTTTATTGTCTATTTCTACTCCTAATAATTTGATGTGTTCTGTAGGATGGATGGCGGTGTTGTCTTTGCTGTGATGTTAAAGTGAAAGCTGTCTAGGGTAAGTTTGATGGGTTAGAAGATTAGTAATTTTGTTTTGTTTGGGTTGAGTATTAGTAGGGCATCGGATAACCAAGTTTCAATAGAGGAAAATGCTTTCTGTGTGACTTTTTGTAGTTCGGGTAGGGAGTGGGCTGATCAGATGATGGTTGAGTCATCTGCGTATTGTATGAGTGTGCCATGTGTTGTGGCTGAGGCTAGATTATTGGTGAAAATAGAGAAGAGTAGGGATCCCAGGATGGACCCTTGGGGAACCCCAATGGAGACTGGTAGTTGGGGGGATAGGTCGTCCTGTCAAACAACTGCTTGTTGGTGGTCAGATAGGTAACTCTGAAACCAGTTGATAACTGGTTGAGAGAAGGATAGGTTATTGAGAAGAGAGACGAGTTGTTTGTGTGGGACCATGTCGAAAGCTTTAGAGAGGTCTAGGAAGGTAGCTGAGGAGAGATAACCTGCATTTTTATTTTGTAGGATAGTGTTAGAGAAAGAGTAAGGCAGTGGTGGTGCTATGGTTAGGTCGGAAACCGTGTTGTGTGTTGGAGAGGAGGTTGTTAGCAAGGAGGTGATCTGAGACTTGAGAATGAATGCATCTCTCTAGTATTTTGGAGAGTGTGAGAGAATAGCTATAGGGCAGTAATTGTTTAGATCTGTGGAGGGGCCTCCTTTGTGTAGAGTGATTGTGTGTGAGACTTTCCATAGTGTGGGAACATAACTTTCTGACAGAGATCTGTCAATCAAGAGTGATACTGGGTGGGCTAGAGCGTCAGCTGCAAGGTGAAGGTATTCACTTGGGAGGTTGTCTGCTGCTAATCTGGTGGGTTTATGTTTAGTTAATAGTTGTTTTATTTTGGAGGTAGGAACAGGAGAGAAAGAGAAGCTAGTGGGGAGATTGTTAGTTGTAGCTGATGATGTGGGTTTATGTGGGAGTTGTGTTGTCTAGCTAGTGATAGTACGGTTTGTGTGAAGTGATTGTTGAAAGAGGTAGCAATATTTTTGGAGGAGTGAGTTAAGTTAGGAGTTGGTGTACTTACTTTACCTGGGTGGAGGATGGAGTTTATTGAGGACCAGAATTGTTTGGGGTTATGTTGAGAGGAGGTAAGGGCAGACTGGTAGTATTGGATTTTGTCCTGTTTTATAAGCTTTTTGGTTCTATTGCGTAGTTCTAGGAATTTTTGCCTAGTAAAGGGGTTTTTGGTTTTGTGCCAGTTATCCCATGCTTTATCCCTGTTTTTCATTTCAGACTTAGTGGTTTTTTTTAGCCATGGGGATGGTTGAGCTCTAGTTTGGGAACATCTTATGGGGGCATGGTAATCAAGGATGCTTAGGAATGTTTTACTAAAGTAGTCAACTGCATCATCTAGTTTGAGGTATTTTAGAGGTTGCAAGTTACAGTCTTTTAGGGATGAGCTGAATGAGGGAGGGTTGAAGTTAGTTTTTTGCGTATTTGACTGTAGATGATGGGTTTGGCTTTATAAAGGTGTTTTCTTAGTAGGAAGTTTGGTGAGTGATCACTGACTGAGGCTGTCAGATAGGTAGCCTGCTATATATGACTGGGGGCTCTTATTGACTAGTATCAAATTAAGGGTAGTGTGTTTGTTGGAGTTTTTATTTATCCTAGTAGGTGATTGGACTAGTTGGGTGAAGTCATGAAGATTTACATGATGGGTTGGGTGGTTGCTAGAACAGGATTGCCAGTCAGTGTTGAAGTCTCCTAGAATTAAAGTTTCTTAGGGTAGATGGTGGGTAGTCCAGTTGAGGAGGTTTTCAAGTTGAGGGATGTTTTGGCCAGGTAGGAAGTAGCAACCTATTCTGTTTAGGGTTTTATTTTGGTTTATTTTAAGGTTGGTATATATTATTTCTTCCTTACCTATTTGGGGAGCTGCTAACTTTAAGATCTGGATGTCTAGATGCCATTTAAGTATTATAGCTATACCACCTCCTTTTTTGTTTAGTCGTCTACTCTCAGTATATTGTAACCACTAGGGAAGATTTGCTCATTAGTAATGTGTGGTTTTAACAATGTTTCTGTAAGGATCACTACATCAGGGGAGTAGAAGTCTATGGTGGCATGGAATTCATGCACCTTGTTGCATAAACTTCTAATAATAAGGATTATCAGAAGGAGGCCAGTTGGCTTTCTATTTGCTGTGATTTGGGAGAAGATGTGGTTTGTAGTCTGATTATGAGGGGAGGGGTTGGAGATTGAGGGGCCAGGATTGGGATGGATGCCTCCACTGAGTGCTAGGTTGGATATGGATGAGATTATTAGTTTTATCAATTTCTGTATATGCTTGCTTATAAGGGAAGTTTTTTGATTGTGTTCTGTGGGTAATAGGTATGGTGGTAGGATTATGTTAAGTTGTGGGGTTGTTTTTAGTTTAGGTATTGTGGTCTGTAGTCTATATAGAGGGTGTATCGGGAAGGTTGTTGACCTGATAGGAGAGTAGTAGAGTAGAGGTGGGATATGAGTGGTGGTGTGTGTGGTGGTATAGTGGTAGTGGTTGAGTGCAGGAATGGTGGAGGTTTGGTAAGATGTGATGTATGCAAGGAGTGTGCATGCAGTGAGTATAGGTATGGTGTGCTTGTACATATTAGCTGAGTAGGAGGGATTGTAGTGAGAAGCTGTAGGAGGAAGTATAGGTGTAGTGGTGTTATAGGTTGTTTGAAAGGTGGGAGTGGTTACTGTTTGTAATAAAGGTAGGACCACTGGGGGTGGGTGGTAATTGGGGGCAGGGAGGGGTGTGTAGCAGGCAATAGATGAAGGAAGACTATCAGTAGGTTTAGGAGCCAATTTAAAGGGAAAAAGCTAGTAAAATACAACCATAATACAAGGTAGGATAGACCCGTCTGTAGTATTTTCATTTTGAGCCTTTATGGAGTACTAGGAGATGGGTAAGAGCACTACAGGGTTTAATAAAAATAATTAAGTGTTCTGCATAGGGTTTCAATAGTTGGGAGAGAAGGGAAAAATGCTGGAAGAGAGGGGAATTGTTCAGCTGGTCGTTTAAGGTACAGTGCTCAACAGGGTTTCCTAGGCATACTGCCTAAATAACAGGACAGTTTAATAGATTGTAACAGGTTTGGAATTTACAGAAACATCTAACATACTTTAGTTCAGACTGTTTGCAGCAGTATTCTGAGGAGGGAGGAGATCTCAGTATATAGCTGTAGGACAGGATACTCTGTATTTCAATTAAGGTGGAAAAATACAGATTTATTGGATAGAATTCTAGGATGAAAAAGAGCAGAGCAGAAAACAAATAAGGTCACGAGGAGCTATAGTTGTGATTGTAGCAACATTCAATGCTATTGAGTTACACATTAGAGATAAGTAACCTAAGCAGTAAGAAACACAGTTCTGAACAAATGCACAACATTGTCCATCTTTGCCTTGGTAAAACATCTTTGCTAGAGACTCGTTAAATGATAGCAATTCAATTCTTATAGTTGGATATTAAATGACTTTAACACACATATCATTCAAGAGAGTGAATATTGAGTAAGTCACAAAAGCTTACAAGGTCATTGACATCAAACCGGATAAGGTTAACTTAGAGGGACTTCTAGATGATGATTTGTTTAGCTTTCTGATATTTCCCCACCCTAGGATACTGCAATGTTTTGGCATTGCAAAAAGCTCATAAAATGTGGACAGCATCCCCACCCACCACCAGCATATCACTCAGGAGCCACTGAACCTTTATCCATTTATATGGAATTTAAGATTAAAGAGATCATTAGGAGTGGTCCCTCATTTATTTTGGACTCACTCGATTTCTTGAAAAAAATCAAAGAAATGCAAATACAACTGGAGATGATACTAGTCACTATTGGTGTGGAAGCCCTATGCATTGTTCTTTCCCATAACTACTGCACTGATGCTGCGAAAGAGTACATGGGCTCAAGCTATGGGAGCTACTATGCCCCCCCAGCCTAGACAATATAGCCTTGACCAGATGGAAAGATAATATCTTTTTTCCTCAGAATTCGATCAATACATGGGCTGTTACTATTGTTTTATTGATGATATCTTTATCGCACGGAAAGGCTCCCTAAACAAGGTACATAATGCCTTCTTCACAGAAAACACCACAGAGCACAGACTTTTTACACTTCACTTACCACTATAGTTACAATAAGGTGAAATTCCTGGACATCTCCATCTATAAGGACAGAAATGAGGAAAAGCTGAAGGATGGTCTTTAGAGAAAAACTACACAAGTGAATGTACTTCTATATGCTAACAGCATGCACCCCAAAATCACTACGAAAAATGTTATCAAATCACAGGGAATGAGAATAGCCAAGGTTCATGGAGAGATGGATCGATTTCTCAACAACCTAGATCAACTGCAGTAGAAGTTGCTCTAAAGAGGGTACAATGAGAATTTGTGGCCCATAAAACTCCTTAAACCAAATAATGATCCAGCTCTGGTGAACCCCCCCCCCCCGAAGGAAACTGTCAAACTGTCAAAACCTATGAACCTATGAACCATCAGCGAAGGAAATGACAAATATAAATGAAGTATGATCATAATTAACTCCAAGGATTCACTTGTAATAAAAAGGAAAATGTCAAAAATAGAGCATCAT